>NC_092249.1:1329113-1394113 GCF_036320965.1 Panulirus ornatus | reverse complement strand
AATAATGTACGTGTGGTCACTTGAAATTGACAAAAAAAAACTGTGAAAAAATATCTTTTTGATTCATCGACAAAATATTGTATCGTGATTGACTTACAGCATCAGTTGTTGGAATATTTCTCCAGCCCAGTTTTCAAACATTTCATGGAGTTCCACCACGAAAGTTAGAAGTTAGAAACAAACGAATAAGAAAATGGTCGAGTAGAAAACGTTGTGTTGGCCTCCTGCTGGCGTGAGTTATGCCCTTCTTACCGCAAGGTGTGTGTGGGGAAAGGGTCATTAGCAGACCAGCTCGACTAATGGCCAACGACCAATTAAAGTACAACAACCATTCCCTACTTTGTCCCCTGCCTGGGGCCAGGTGGGGAGGAAGTGGGGGGAGAATAATGGGTTGGGGGATGAAAGACAGCAATTATGTGGCCCACTAAAAGGTTTTGTTGGCAGTGTGTCCCCAGGCATGGCACTGTACCTGCGGCCCAGGCATGGTACCGTCCCCTGTACCTGCGGCCCAGGCATGGTACTGTACCTGCGGCCCAGGCATGGTACTGTACCTGCGGCCCAGGCATGGTACTGTACCTGCGGCCCAGTCATGGTACTGTACCTGCGGCCCAGGCATGGTACCGTCTTCTGCCACGGAGTACCGTCCATATATATATATATATATATATATATATATATATATATATATATATATATATATATATATATAGTGGAGATGTTCTCCGGGAAAAACTGTCGTACTGTCATGTAGGACGTTGCCAGTTGTACGTCATCTCCTACAGCGATGCGGGAAATACCTAAAATATATCATCATAGTAACGGTAAATACCTAAAATATATCATCATAGTAACGGTAAATACCTAAAATGATCTTTTTGTAAGTGTGTTGTGGGTGTGGAGGATGTTGATAATGTGCAGGTGGTACAGCGTCCCGGGAGCTGTTTATGATGGCTTCTCCACCACCACAGTAGTTTATGCACCCACCACCACAACGGCAGTTTATGATAGCACCCACCACCACAGCGGCAGTTTATGGCGCCCACCACCACAGCGGCAGTTTATGCCACCCACCATCACGCCGGCAGTTTATACCACCCACCTCCACAGTGGCAGTTTATGACACCTACCACCACAGAGGCAGTTTATGGCACCCACCACCACAGAGGCAGTTTATGGCACCCACCACCACAGAGGCAGTTTATGGCACCCTCCACCACAGAGGCAGTTTATGGCACCCTCCACCACAGAGGCAGTTTATGGCACCCACCACCACAGAGGCAGTTTATGGCACCCACCACCACAGAGGCAGTTTATGGCACTCTCCACCACAGAGGCAGTTTATGGCACCCACCACCACAGAGGCAGTTTATGGCACCCTCCACCACAGAGGCAGTTTATGGCCGGGAACGAGAGGGTTACGACTTGCAGTGTGAACAATCTCAGGCCAGACCCAGTGGCGGGCGGGCGGGCGGGCGGGCGGCTTCGTCTCTCTCGTAAACCAACAATTGCTGCTCTGTGTTGCTGGGCCGCCCGCGTGGCTAGACCTTCCCCACGTCTCCACGCTCAACGTACGTACGTGTTCAACCGTGTTCATCACACTGATGAACGGGGATGAACCAGCACCACTGGTGAACAGTGGCAGGTTATGATGAACCAGCACCACTGGTGAACAGGGGTAGGTTATGATGAACCAGCACCACTGGTGAACAGGGGTAGGTTATGATGAACCAGCACCACTGGTGAACAGTGGCAGGTTATGATTGCACCACTGGTGAACAGGGGTAGGTTATGATGAACCAGCACCACTGGTGAACAGGGGTAGGTTATGATGAACCAGCACCACTGGTGAACAGTGGCAGGTTATGATGAACCAGCACCACTGGTGAACAGGGGTAGGTTATGATGAACCAGCACCACTGGTGAACAGGGGTAGGTTATGATGAACCAGCACCACTGGTGAACAGTGGCAGGTTATGATGAACCAGCACCACTGGTGAACAGTGGTAGGTTATGATGAACCAGCACCACTGGTGAACAGGGGTAGGTTATGATGAACCAGCACCACTGGTGAACAGTGGTAGGTTATGATGAACCAGCACCACTGGTGAACAGGGGTAGGTTATGATGAACCAGCACCACTGGTGAACAGGGGTAGGTTATGATGAACCAGCACCACTGGTGAACAGGGGTAGGTTCTGGGATAGCCACAGAAAATGACAGGTTAGAGCAACACATGAGGGATTCATACAATGATACAATTTACTCATAAAGTCCCTTATCGTCCCTCACCCCCGCCCCCCACACTACATATATCTCGTCACACAGCTGTTTACTGTGTGGACACAGGTATTGTGTCTACCTCACTGTGAAAAGTCAATACGTAACTTCATGTACGAGAATGTGATGATGTCACTCAAGACTTTAGATAAGGTGTTATCACTACGATGATGTTGTAGTGTTCGCTTATCATCACTGTCGCCATCAGTGGCTGTCTAGTCTCACTCCTTTGGCTCAGGAGGCTGTCAGTCGTTTTTCGGCCTTGCCCACACGTCGGTTGCTGGGGACACTCTACTACAACTACAACAGGTTCCACCGTCTCACAACACAACCCTGAACAACAACACGTTAACCAACATGACATGATCTGCACAACAGTAGATATTCCCACGCTCTCTCTCTCTCTCTCTCTCTCTCTCTCTCTCTCTCTCTCTCTCTCTCTCTCTCTCTCCTTCATCAATCGATCATTCATTGTATTTTCTTCATCGTGTCGAGAGCAATATTGACCAACGTTGCCAAGGTCACCAGAGCAATATTGACCAACGTTGCCAAGGTCATCAGAGCAATATTGTGACGACCTGATGGTGATGTTGGTGATGTTGGTGAGGGTGATCTTCGTGATGGTGGTTATGATGATGTTGGTAGTGTTGGTGATGGTGATGTTGGTAGTGTTGGTGATGGTGGTGATGTTGGTGATGGTGGTGGACGAGTGACCAAGTTCTCCTCCCTGGTCACGACACAAAGTTCTCCCTTTACTGCCAATATTCACGACCCTTCCCTTTAAGGGGCAGTTTTTATCACCTCTCTTTAGCTCAAGTTTAACATCCTCCTGTTAGCCAGAGCTTACTCTCTCTCTCTCTCTCTCTCTCTCTCTCTCTCTCTCTCTCTCTCTCTCTCTCTCTCTCTCTCTCTGTTGGTGTACCTCCTTCCTCCGTATCAAAAGTTGACCCCATTATCTGTGAGGGTCACCACTTCCCCATCAGTTGACCTCTCTCCCGGATGGGGTGGTCAGCTGAACCCCCCCCCCCCCAACCGTCACACCTTAAAAAAATGGAAGATTTTATATATTTTCTCATTGGAAATTTTGATTTCTGGTCTTGAGTAAATACTGCGTGTGTTTTTATACCACAATTTCTCCTACTTTTTCCACAGCCTGAGATAGATTGATAGATATATATATATATATATATATATATATATATATATAGAGAGAGAGAGAGAGAGAGAGAGAGAGAGAGTTTCTTTTTGAGAGATATTTCCGTGTTATGTAACCCTCAGGATTACCAAACTGTATTTCAAGTAGGAAAAAAGTTTTAAGATTGTTTACAGTTTACAGTCATATTGTAACTTCTTACTGTTTGCTGCCATATTGTTTACCTCCCAGGGAATCTGTCTGCTCTGCCAATATTCCCAGGTCGGCTTACAGACGTCACCTACATATTCCAGGTCAGGTTAGCCATACTGCCAGTTTACCGGTAGTTACCGTGGGGTTAACAGCCACCGGTAGTTAAGCAGATGCCGAGAGCAACGTATGAGGTGAGTCTCTGACATGGGTCTACGTCATGGTGGGGTTCCCTGGGTCAAGTGAGGTTAATGAATGATGGTCATTATTACCCCGGGAAAAGAGCATTACATTTTATCTTACTCTCCGGCACGTACTAGAGCCGCCATGAATTTCCGGGTGAGTGAAGTGGGCGGTCGAGCTAATATGTTCGCAACGTAATGAATTACAACCATGTTGACCTGACCACACGGTGGCAGGACACGACCTCTGCCCGCCACACCTCTCGTCTGACATCACCAGGCGAGGTACGTCGGGGAACAGAAGGGGTCATCATTTCCTTCATGGAAACTTTATAACAGTTGAGAACGTGTCAGAATATGTGTGGAACATCGAGAGCAAACTCTGGGGCAAGAAAAAAACCCTTGGTGGGTGTAAAACTACCAGCCCCTCCCATGTTGTCATACCGTAACACTGAACTGCTCTCAAAATTTAACCAGGCGGTGATGAAGGGCCTGGTGTGGGGCGCGCTGGGTACCGTTAAAAGGGTGGAAGTGGCAGATGTTACAAGGTGGGGGGGTGGGAGGGGGGATGTCTAAAAGGAATACGTGACGGTGTAGCTGCGTCACAGGGGGGATGGTGCGCTCACTGGCTCACATAAACCTCCTGCCTAACCCTTGGTGGCCTTGAATGTGAGGCTGGGGTTGCTGGAGTGTGTGGGGTTCTTCTGAATGTGAGGCTGGGGTTGCTGGAGTGTGGTGGGTTGGCTGGGTCTTACGAAATCTACAAATGCTGGCTGGATCCTCCTCCTCCCTCCTCCCTCCTGCTGGTTGTATGCGTTGTTGCTGCCGGATTCGCCTGTCATGGTGTCCTTGTTTTATACCCTTCCACACACCCCCACCCGCCCCCTCCCCTCATACCCTCCACCGTTCTCTTATCTCGGATCAGATAAAGAGACTTCCATCCCCTCCCACTGGATCAAGGACCTGGCTACCCATTCTCCAGGAAGGGGAGATCAACGGGGCAGCGTCAGATAACAGTCGCTTTACTTTTAAGGTCATGTTCTCGCGCGTCTCTTGATCGTACAACTGGAGATCGTCTCCTCCCTCATTCACCGCCATGAACAACCAGGTTGACCGTCTTAAAAGTGTACAGTGAACACGGGTTCCTGCGTGTCTACCGTGGCGCAGGATCAGCCTGCACAACACTGACATGAAAAAAGAGTTCAGCTGGGTGGATTGTGAAATGGTCTGGGTCATCTAAACACTGGACGACCTCAGGCAGGTGTTTGGTGAGGTGTACCACACCTGGTGATCGTCCCCTGTACTTCTTCCAACATATATGTGTGTTGGTTTTGCTGTATGTGACGAGCTACTGGCCAGACGGTGAGTAGACGTTCACAAGACACGTCGCTCACTGGCTCTCTGCTCTCATCACCTTCACTACATCTCGTCTGAGCTGATGATACAATGTTTGGTGCGGCCAATATATCTGATGTGGAGACAACACCCAGGGGTCAGGGAGAAGTTGATCAAGTTTGCTGTTTGGTTTAGTTATCTGGGAATGAACACGTGTGTGTGTGTGTGTGTGTGTGTGTGTGTGTGTGTGTGTCAGGTCAAAGGTTATTCCAGGTACGAGTTCCGTACCTGGTCTGATCAGGAAGTGAAGTATGTGACACTTTAAACCTGTGACCCAATATTCACATCTTGACCTGATGTAATTTCTCGTAAGAATGACCTGCCATGACGCACATATATATCCAATATTTCATCTTTGAACCAAAAAATCTTATAAAAAAATCAAATTTTATTACCACCGATAATCTAAGGGTATAATTTTGTTAAGTTTTGCTTCAGGTCACAACATTTTCTTCATGGAGATTATAGCCTGGGTAAAATTCAGGTCAACAATATTTGTATCATTTAGTACAATGTGAAAAAATGACCTGACAAGTTGGTTGTGTATGGATCCATAAACCAGATGACACTGGGAGGATAATACTGGGTAACATAATATACGAGAGTGGATACTGGCACAACCCTCACCCGTTCTCTTCCCTTCCAATTTTCTCAGCCAAACTATTCTGTCCCAGACATCCATTATCATCAACGACCAACCCTCACCCCTAACTCTAACCCATATTACACCACCTCATTCCCAGGCTATACACCCCCCCCCCTCCCATGACTCCCCATCGTCACCTCCTGCCGCCACCACCAGAGATCACTCGTCCCCTAGTTACAGTTCACCACCACAGCTACATCGAACCCAACCGTCCCTCGCTGGTACAGGCCGCTACCAGAACGGTCGCATCCCAGCCACAATGAACACCATCAGTAATAATCAGAGTGTACATCACACCACATCTCTGGTACATCACACCACATCTCTGGTACATCAAACCACATCTCTGGTACATCACACCACATCTCTGGTACATCAGACCACATCTCTGGTACATCAAACCACATCTCTGGTACATCACACCACATCTCTGGTACATCAAACCACATCTCTGGTACATCACACCACATCTCTGGTACATCACACCACATCTCTGGTACATCACACCACATCTCTGGTACATCAAACCACATCTCTGGTACATCACACCACATCTCTGGTACATCACACCACATCTCTGGTACATCAAACCACATCTCTGGTACATCACACCACATCTCTGGTACATCACACCACATCTCTGGTACATCACACCACATCTCTGGTACATCACACCACATCTCTGGTACATCAAACCACATCTCTGGTACATCAGACCACATCTCTGGTACATCACACCACATCTCTGGTACATCACACCACATCTCTGGTACATCAGACCACATCTCTGGTACATCACACCACATCTCTGGTACATCACACCACATCTCTGGTACATCAGACCACATCTCTGGTACATCACACCACATCTCTGGTACATCACACCACATCTCTGGTACATCAAACCACATCTCTGGTACATCAGACCACATCTCTGGTACATCACACCACATCTCTGGTACATCAGACCACATCTCTGGTACATCACACCACATCTCTGGTACATCACACCACATCTCTGGTACATCACACCACATCTCTGGTACATCACACCACATCTCTGGTACATCACACCACATCTCTGGTACATCAAACCACATCTCTGGTACATCAGACCACATCTCTGGTACATCACACCACATCTCTGGTACATCAGACCACATCTCTGGTACATCAGACCACATCTCTGGTACATCACACCACATCTCTGGTACATCACACCACATCTCTGGTACATCACACCACATCTCTGGTACATCAGACCACATCTCTGGTACATCAGACCACATCTCTGGTACATCACACCACATCTCTGGTACATCACACCACATCTCTGGTACATCACACACATCTCTGGTACATCACACCACATCTCTGGTACATCACACCACATCTCTGGTACATCACACCACATCTCTAGTACATCACACCACATCTCTGGTACATCACACCACATCTCTGGTACATCACACCACATCTCTGGTACATCACACCACATCTCTGGTACATCAGACCACATCTCTGGTACATCACACCACATCTCTGATATATATAGACACCTTCCAGTCATCATCATCATCATCACCAGTGATCACCTTTCTATGACTTCCTGTTATTATGTTGTTTATAATGTTTGTTTTCAACCTCGAACTGCAGTTATTATCATAAGGATGTACACTTATGATGTACCTGTGACAAGTATCGAAAATTGATTGAGTTTTCTGAGTAGATTGCGGCGGGTGACGCTGATGTCTCCATGTTTCTTTTTTCTAATGATGGTAAAAAAGTAAATTTTATTAGCAAGATTTAAAAGGGTAATGTATGAAGTTTGTTAGGGCAGACGATTGCTTGGAGTGAGATTATGCTTGGTTATGTACAAGCAATTGGTCATTTATCAATGTGAAAAAATGAAGCCTGGAAGCGGGTTATGGATCAAAACAGATGCACTGGGAGGATAATACTGTAAATAAATGAGTGGATATGCACAACCTCACGGTTTCTAGGTACCATTAGTTTCAGCAAATTGCGGGTCTGAATCAGCTTGAGAAAAACAACGTTTCAACTATCAGCATATTTACACGATGAATCCAGGCGGAACACCCGCCCCTCAAGTGGGTCGGGGCGAACTTTTGGGGCCTGAACATGAGGATCACGTCCCTATTAATTTCCCAAAGCACAAATGGGTATCTGAACGAAGTGTTCCACAGTATGTCGTGCCAGACGGTCGCATGCCTAGGCAAAGAATGACGCAGAGGTATGATAGGTGAAATGAATGTTTGAGGACAATGTTCATGGTTGATCGACACATACGTACAGTCACAGCACATGTCTTGGAATAACAACACTCGGTATCGAACCACAAGTGATTTACAATTTGGTACATGGCAAGAATAGTGAGAAATTACCAAGGACTATATGTCGGTATGCAACGCACCGAGGTAAAGACGACATCATTGGTAGGGCAACACGATTGATATAAATTGACTTCAGGCCTAACATCAGCAGAGGTGAATCACGTTATAGATTCGTGTTATTGGAGTTGTTTATAATGGTTGTTTCTAACCTCGAGTGGATTATCAAGATGTGAATAGTCTTAGGTTTATATACATGATTAATTTATTATTATATTTCTATTTTGTATGTATGTATTAATTTGTATGGGGTGTTATTATTATTATTATTACTATTATCTATATTATTATTATTATTATTATTATCATTATTATTATTATTATTATTATTATTACTATTATCTATATTATTATTACTATTATTATTATTATTATTATTATTATTATTATTATTATTATCATGATGATAATAATCCATTGTCTCCCCATCAACCATCAGCACATCCAGGCCCATCACATTCAACCATCCCTTTAAGTCACCCCATCTCCCACAAACTGGCTCTCCCCGCCCCTGCCTCTGTTTCTCCCCACTTCACTCTGCTTCTCCCCACCCTCACTCTCCCCACACTACGTGTCTCCCACTCCCTACCCCCACAAAGCACTAACGAAACTGGTCGTTGAGTGATGAATGGCACCACGTGATAAATAAACAGCTTGTCTCGCCCAACCCAATAAGGCTGTCAACATGGTTCCCTGTTGGGCCAGGCAGTGCTACACTGCTCTATCGGAAGGTCGAAGTGCCACTGGGATTACGTTGAGCTCCGAACTAACGAGATGCTACGTAAATTTGTTAATGAAAACCCGTCTGTTGCCAATGGCACGTAATTTTCTTTATCACGCCCAGCAAGACACGTTCAAAACTTAAGAATTAATGACTTGATTTTTAGTCCGATATAACCATCAAATATCTTCGTCATGACGGCCTCCTCTCACGATCATTCACTAATTACACAGCGCTAATTACATTCAGGAATTACATTAAAGGTATAATGATTATATATATATATCACAGCATCACGGTAATCAATGGAGCAATACAGTAATTTTGGTCAGAGGTCCTACCTGGCGAGGCTGGATCACCGTAGATGGACGAGAGGAAGTAAAGTCTCGTCCACGACCTTCTCGCTACAGAGGAATCCATCACTTCCCTGCTACTGCGTGGAGCGCAGCCTCGAGGCTACAAGGGCTTTATACATATATTCAAAACACGTGAAAATCGACCATAAGTTAACTTTAAAAAGAGAGTATATACGTCTGGGTTGACTAGAAAGTTGAAACGGTCGAGCGGCTTCAGTTCATTCCAAATGACGAAACCTTTCGTGAATCAACGAATCTTGATCAATACACACGAACACAAGCTGGAGCACAACAAAACCCCCAACATTCGCCCAACGCAATATCCTCTGTGATCGTACGCTTCCTCCACAAATATAGAAAAAGAGTCTCTGTCTTATCAAACAAATATTGGTCCAGCTACAGTGGGATTCCTGCCACAGTGGAACTCACAACGAGATAAACCTTTGAACTGTGTTGAGGTTGGCATCACCTGGGCTAGAGCAGTAACACGGGACGCTGCTACATCTCCATCCATGTGTTGAGGTTGGCATCACCTGGGCTAGAGCAGTAACACGGGACGCTGCTACATCTCCATCCATCTATGTCCTGATATAAACAATACCAGCAGCTCAGAGGGACTGTCCATGGCCACCAAGACCCGAATGTATTTGTTTTATGTTTAATTTTCAACGTTTGAAGATGTTGAACGTTTCTGGATTGGTAACCGTAGCTTGACATGGCCGTCCCTCACGACCCTTGGCAGTTGATGGAGGTGGAGTCTAACCAACCTAACCTAACCTGGTTCGTCTCACATGACCGACTCTCAAAACCTCTCAAGATGTGAGTCGCCTGAGCCGCGGTGGCCACACGTCCGTGATTGATCGCAGGACGTCCGTGGCCCGCTACCTCCCCTGCTTGCCTTGCGTTCATGCCTGCGCCACACTCAACCAGACACCCGCGCCTCGCCTCGCGATACTGACCCACTTGTCCAAACCTTCGGGAAAAAGTTTTGCGAGAGAGAGAATCGTCGAAGTGGCACTCCGACCCGAGCATAAAGACGAGAGATGAACTTGAGGGAATCGGCTGCAGAGACGAGATGCATGGAGGTCGACCTTACCAGGAAGGGATAAAAGTGAAGCCACCTGACCAGTGAGGGCGGTACACACAGACACTGACGGCGCTGCAGGCACGTACACAGTGAGGATGACCCTCCCTCACACACACACACACACACACACACACACACACACACACACACACACACACTGCCAATACTGACAACAACACAAGTGTCAGAGGGCTGCACCAGACGCTGTGGCTTACGTCCATCATTGCTCGACTCGTTCACATGGTGCAACTGACGCATGATGTAGTCAGAGGCAGACGTGTGGTAAACAAACCTGGCCATGAAACCGCATCCGCAAGCACCAGGTAGATAATTACCTGTTTGTGTAGTACGGTGAGGGCGGCCTACGGTCCAAGGATCCAATCTGGTGTGTGCAATCACCAATTTGTACAGTACGGGGAGGTTGCTCTACACTCGTGAGGCCCCGTCTCTTAACCTTGTATCATATGTACCATATATTTACTTCTATGTGTGTATGAAAACACACAGACACACACACACACACACACACACACACCAGGATATGCAATGTATCCGTTTACCGGGTAGACCCAAGAGGGAGGTTGAACACCTGGGTTGGGTGTGGGTCGACTGCTACGCCCAAGATCAGAACCCACGCGGGTCTGACGTGTGGGTGTGTGTGTGTGTGTGTGGGAGAGAGAGAGCCAACCACCCAGTATCACATTGGCTTAGTATGACCTGACCCTGTAAAGGTCAATACTTCAAATGCATTACATGGAGAGAGAGAGAGAGAGAGAGAGAGAGAGAGAGAGAGAGAGAGAGAGAGAGAGAGAGAGAGAGAGAGAGAGAGAGAGTTGTCAGCATGTCTGCCGTGGTGTCAGGAACGACGTGATGTATGCTAGTAGTGTGGTCAGTGCCAGCAGTGACTCCACAACACCAGCAGCAGCAGTGACCACCAACCAAACATCCTCATTACCTATCATGTTGTCAGGCCTGGACGTTGTCAACTTAATAACAATAATAATACATTGTTTATCTTTATCTTGTTGTCTGTACCTTCGTCACTTATCACATGATAACGAAATAAAACCTACAGTGAAACATCCGCCATGACACGTCACTGGCAACAGACGGGTACAGCAGTGTCTGCCAAACATCATTGTTACCAACACATATTAACTTACATAATTAGTGTTTCATCACATCCAACACGTTACGTAAAATATATTTTTTTTTTTCTCTAACTATCCTCTAATTCATAGGTTTATGAAGGCATTGCGAAAACTGTTGTGAAAAATGAGAATTCGTACATATTGATATAAAACTTTATATGATATAAACTCTTCATAAGTTATATAACTGATGCAACAAGGTATCTATATGGTATAAAATTCCAGTCACAATGACTTTTCTTATTCATGCACTTTATCAACATTCATCTCTTCAGTAAAGACAGATTTCTCGAAACTTTATAAACACAATAACCTTAGCATCACTTAACGAAACCACATAGATAACCATAGATATTAAATATAGATATTAAATATATTTACAAACCTTGCAGTCCACTGGATATAAACCTTGTAGATACAAGGACGTGGTTGTGGCACTATAATATAAACCTTATAAAGACTGAACCCACGTTCATCTTATGTTCGTATATGATCATATAATTAATACAACTATAACCTGCCAGCTATAACCTGCCAGGTCTTTAAGATGTCTTCATTGTGTATTTTCATCCTCATAACTGCATACATTCAATAAATCGTTTATCATTATAAATCCATGACCATGTGTAGCCAGAGTTGTTCACAGTCATTGTATTCTCGGGTAAATTACGTTATGTTGAGAACCTCTTCACGTTTTCCACTTGGCTATTGTGTTCACGACGCTTGGCTCACATTAAGACGACGTCGGAGCCCCGGCCAGAGCACACACACCCCCCCCCCCCTCCTCCTGCTGGAGACTTATAGACGGTATTGTTCCTGGTCGTCTTAATGGCCCACTTAACACTGTATGACCTGTGAAGACTCGACCTTATCAGCTCTTCAGCCGGTGACCCAGGTCACTCGTCGGGGTTAACGACTGCACTGGTGAAGTGCCAGAGTCTCGTTGGACATCTGGCAGTCCAGCCGACAAAATGGAAGGTTCGTTCACGGGGTTCGAACCCTTGTCTCTGATCGAGATGAACCCTTCTGTAGGATGGGTAACAGGTCCTTCAAGGTCATCGACCCCTGCCAACAACAAATCCCCCAGACCTTACCAACAACAACTCCCACACAACCTGCCAACAACATCCCTCCCTCCACAACCTGCCAACAACATCCCTCCCTCCACAACCTGCCAACAACATCCCTCCCTCCACAACCTGCCAACAACATCCCTCCCTCCACAACCTGCCACCAACATCCCTCCCTCCACAACCTGCCAACAATATCCCTCCCTCCACAACCTGCCACCAACATCCCTCCCTCCACAACCTGCCAACAACATCCCTCCCTCCACAACCTGCCAACAACATCCCTCCCTCCACAACCTGCCAACAATATCCCTCCCTCCACAACCTGCCACCAACATCCCTCCCTCCACAACCTGCCAACAACATCCCTCCCTCCACAACATGCCACCAACATCCCTCCCTCCACAACCTGCCAACAACAGCTGGACGAGGCAGGATCACATCACAGATGTGTACATCTTTACACGAGTTTAAAAACCTTCCCATCCATACACTCAACACTACACTATCAGCAGTGGTGCATATCTATCTATCTACCTAACTATCTATCTATCTATCTATCATCAGAATTCAAGCAAAAGAAAAGACAGATCGGAGAGAGATGCAAGCAGACCACGCGCTGGGAGTCAACAAGTGTAGGAAAATAACCGGAAGGAGTAACAAGCGAGACAAACAAGTACACAACACAACAAGTAAACAAAAGCAACAACAAGAGCAAGTGACAAACAAATTCATCAACCAACAAAGCAAGAGAAACACACACACACACACACACACACACACACACACACACACACACACATCAAGCAGAGACACAACAGGTTTAGCAGAGACCGAAAAGCAGGCGGGTCCAGCAGACAACATCCAGCAGGTATGTCAAGCTGACACCAAACAAACTAACACCAGCAGGACGAGCAGGCAACGCCAAGCAGGCTCATCCAGCAGAGACACGTGGACCACGTAGGTCCAGCAGATAAAGCAAGACGGTACGACTCTTAATACGACGGTACGACTCTTGATACGACGGTCTGACTCTTGATACGACGGTCTGACTCTTGATACGACGGTACGACTCTTGATACGACGGTACGACTCGATACGACGGTACAACCTACAGGTAAGAAAGCCTAGCCATTGAACTGACCCTTAAAGTGGACAGACCATCATACACAAGGGATCGTACCGTCGTGCTCAGGGGTCGTACCGTCGTGCTCAAGGGTCGTACCGTCGTGCTCAAGGGATCGTACCGTCGTGCTCAAGGGATCGTACCGTCGTGCTCAAGGGTCGTACCGTCGTGCTCAAGGGTCGTACCGTCGTGCTCAAGGGATCGTACCGTCGTGCTCAAGGGTCGTACCATCGTGCTCAAGGGTCGTACCGTCGTGCTCAAGGGTCGTACCGTCGTGCTCAAGGGTCGTACCGTCGTGCTCAAGGGTCGTAGTGTCGTGATCAAGGGTCGTAGTGTCGTGATCAAGGGTCGTACCGTCGTGATCAAGGGTCGTAGTGTCGTGATCAAGGGTCGTACCGTCGTGATCAAGGGTCGTAGTGTCGTGATCAAGGGTCGTACCATCGTGCTCAGGGGTCGTAGTGTCGTGCTCAAGGGTCGTAGTGTCGTGCTCAAGGGTCGTAGTGTCGTGATCAAGGAAGTGATGATGGTGTAAGGAAGTTGCGAGTCTCTCAGATGGTTTACGTGATAACAACTTGAGGAAATCGAGCACATCCACGAGCCGTCCGCCAGCAAGGGACCTGAATAACGTTTTCTTTAACAATATACGTGAAATGCTGAGTGTGACATGGATTCCTCATTTCTATTCATATAGCCAAAGTTCCTCAATAACGACAAGAAACTTCAGTATAATAACATGAGAGAAACTTTCTATAACATGAGTTTACGGGCGACACAGAACTTTGAAAGGATAACTTAATAAAACTTTTCGTACAACTTAAGATACAGTGAACATAAGACTCATCTTAAACAGCTCAGTTATACCTGCCGGGTGCGTCATTGTCCTCGTCTGTATATATGTATTTTGATGACGTAAAACCAATGTTTGTACAACGAATGAGTCATGACTACCGATGGAAGTAGGTGTCCTACAACTCTCATAGAAAATGGGGCAAGTGAAGCGTGAAGTGATGGACTCGTTTTCTGTTTCTACAGTCATTTTCTAAGACACAAAATCTTGTTGAAAAAACTTTGACGCGAGGAGTTGTGGTTGCCAACCTTCATAGTCTACGTGTATGTTGGTGGTAACTTTTCTATGTCTGCAGACATAGCCGGCGTCACCAGGATGATGGCTGCAGACATCAGACCTGTGTCGGGATATAGAAGACAAAACCATAGCAAAACAAACAAACAAACAAACAAATACGCCCAGAACCGCAGGAACAAAAACAAACCAAGCAACACAACCCGACCAACAGACGTGTCAAGCAAACCAGACAAACAAACAAACACAACGAGAGAATCATTCAAACAAATAAGCTATTGGCAGAGGAAGTGCTTCTCTTACGGCGAGATTCCGCCCTTAGGCAGAGCTAGCGCGTAGCGCTCACCGCACGAGAGAAAGAGAGAGAGAGAGAGAGAGAGAGAGAGAGAGAGAGAGAGAGAGAGAGAGAGAGAGAGAGAGAGAGGAGGGGGGGGGCAGCCAGGGGATGATGGTCAACCAACAGGTCGTCTTTCTTCAAATATATACCAACATTTCATCACGACCTCCTGTGTAGCGGATAATGGGGGGAGTGGATGATACTGGGGCAGGGGTGGATGATGCTGGGGCAGGGGTGGATGATGCTGGAGCAGGGGTGGATGATGCTGGGGCAGGAGTGGATGATACTGGGGCAGGGGTGGATGATGCTGGAGCAGGGGTGGATGATACTGGGGCAGGGGTGGATGATACTGGGGCAGGAGTGGATGATACTGGGGAGTAATAGAAGGGCAAGAGCGTAAACAAACAGAAAACAGAGAGGGGGAGGAATTCATGTACATGTGTACAGCGTACAAGGGAAGGGAAGAACAAATGGCTGTACAGAGCACAGATTGGTGTAGCAGGTGTACATACTGACGTAGGTAGGGCGAAGGGTGTAGCAGGTGTACATACTAACGTAGGTAGGGCGAAAAGTGTAGCAGGTGTGCATACTGACGTAGGTAGGGTGAAGGGTGTAGCAGGTGTACATACTGACGTAGGTAGGGTGAAGGGTGTAGCAGGTGTACATACTGACGTAGGTAGGGTGAAGGGTGTAGCAGGTGTCCATACTGACGTAGGTAGGGCGAAGAGTGTAGCAGGTGTGCATACTGACGTAGGTAGGGTGAAGGGTGCAGCAGGTGTACATACTGACGTAGGTAGGGTGAAGGGTGTAGCAGGTGTACATACTGACGTAGGGAGGGTGAAGGGTGTAGCAGGTGTACATACTAACGTAGGTAGGTGAAGGGTGTAGCAGGTGTACATACTAACGTAGGTAGGGCGAAAAGTGTAGCAGGTGTGCATACTGACGTAGGTAGGGTGAAGGGTGTAAGCAGGTGTACATACTGACGTAGGTAGGGCGAAAAGTGTAGCAGGTGTGCATACTGACGTAGGTAGGGTGAAGGGTGTAGCAGGTGTACATACTGACGTAGGTAGGGTGAAGGGTGTAGCAGGTGTACATACTGACGTAGGTAGGGTGAAGGGTTGTAGCAGGTGTACATACTAACGTAGGTAGGGCGAAAAGTGTAGCAGGTGTGCATACTGACGTAGGTAGGGCGAAAAGTGTAGCAGGTGTGCATACTGACGTAGGTAGGGCGAAAAGTGTAGCAGGTGTGCATACTGACGTAGGTAGGGCGAAAAGTGTAGCAGGTGTGCATACTGACGTAGGTAGGGCGAAAAGTGTAGCAGGTGTGCATACTGACGTAGGTAGGGTGAAGGGTTGTAGCAGGTGTACATACTGACGTAGGTAGGGTGAAGGGTGTAGCAGGTGTACATACTGACGTAGGTAGGGCGAAAAGTGTAGCAGGTGTGCATACTGACGTAGGTAGGGTGAAGGGTTGTAGCAGGTGTACATACTGACGTAGGTAGGGTGAAGGGTGTAGCAGGTGTACATACTGACGTAGGTAGGGTGAAGGGTTGTAGCAGGTGTACATACTGACGTAGGTAGGGCGAAAAGTGTAGCAGGTGTGCATACTGACGTAGGTAGGGTGAAGGGTGTAAGCAGGTGTACATACTGACGTAGGTAGGGTGAAGGGTTGTAGCAGGTGTACATACTAACGTAGGTAGGGCGAAAAGTGTAGCAGGTGTGCATACTGACGTAGGTAGGGCGAAAAGTGTAGCAGGTGTGCATACTGACGTAGGTAGGGCGAAAAGTGTAGCAGGTGTGCATACTGACGTAGGTAGGGCGAAAAGTGTAGCAGGTGTGCATACTGACGTAGGTAGGGCGAAAAGTGTAGCAGGTGTGCATACTGACGTAGGTAGGGCGAAAAGTGTAGCAGGTGTGCATACTGACGTAGGTAGGGTGAAGGGTTGTAGCAGGTGTACATACTAACGTAGGTAGGGCGAAAAGTGTAGCAGGTGTGCATACTGACGTAGGTAGGGCGAAAAGTGTAGCAGGTGTGCATACTGACGTAGGTAGGGCGAAAAGTGTAGCAGGTGTGCATACTGACGTAGGTAGGGTGAAGGGTGTAGCAGGTGTACATACTGACGTAGGTAGGGCGAAGGGTGTAGCAGGTGTACATACTGACGTAGGTAGGGTGAAGGGTTGTAGCAGGTGTACATACTGACGTAGGTAGGGCGAAAAGTGTAGCAGGTGTGCATACTGACGTAGGTAGGGTGAAGGGTGTAGCAGGTGTACATACTAACGTAGGTAGGGCGAAAAGTGTAGCAGGTGTGCATACTGACGTAGGTAGGGCGAAAAGTGTAGCAGGTGTGCATACTGACGTAGGTAGGGTGAAGGGTGTAGCAGGTGTACATACTGACGTAGGTAGGGTGAAGGGTGTAGCAGGTGTACATACTGACGTAGGTAGGGTGAAGGGTTGTAGCAGGTGTACATACTGACGTAGGTAGGGCGAAAAGTGTAGCAGGTGTGCATACTGACGTAGGTAGGGCGAAAAGTGTAGCAGGTGTGCATACTGACGTAGGTAGGGTGAAGGGTTGTAGCAGGTGTACATACTGACGTAGGTAGGGCGAAAAGTGTAGCAGGTGTGCATACTGACGTAGGTAGGGTGAAGGGTGTAGCAGGTGTACATACTAACGTAGGTAGGGCGAAAAGTGTAGCAGGTGTGCATACTGACGTAGGTAGGGTGAAGGGTGTAGCAGGTGTACATACTGACGTAGGTAGGGTGAAGGGTGTAGCAGGTGTACATACTGACGTAGGTAGGGTGAAGGGTGTAGCAGGTGTACATACTGACGTAGGTAGGGCGAAGGGTGTAGCAGGTGTACATACTGTACAGTGTAGCAGGTGTACATACTAACGTAGGTAGGGCGAAAAGTGTAGCAGGTGTGCATACTGACGTAGGTAGGGTGAAGGGTGTAAGCAGGTGTACATACTAACGTAGGTAGGGCGAAAAGTGTAGCAGGTGTGCATACTGACGTAGGTAGGGTGAAGGGTGTAGCAGGTGTACATACTAACGTAGGTAGGGCGAAAAGTGTAGCAGGTGTGCATACTGACGTAGGTAGGGTGAAGGGTGTAGCAGGTGTACATACTAACGTAGGTAGGGCGAAGGGTGTAGCAGGTGTACATACTAACGTAGGTAGGGCGAAAAGTGTAGCAGGTGTGCATACTGACGTAGGTAGGGCGAAAAGTGTAGCAGGTGTGCATACTGACGTAGGTAGGGTGAAGGGTGTAAGCAGGTGTACATACTGTACAGTGTAGCAGGTGTACATACTGACGTAGGTAGGGTGAAGGGTGTAAGCAGGTGTACATACTAACGTAGGTAGGTGAAGGGTGTAAGCAGGTGTACATACTAACGTAGGTAGGTGAAGGGTGTAAGCAGGTGTACATACTGTACAGTGTAGCAGGTGTACATACTAACGTAGGTAGGTGAAGGGTGTAAGCAGGTGTACATACTGACGTAGGTAGGGCGAAAAGTGTAGCAGGTGTGCATACTGACGTAGGTAGGGCGAAAAGTGTAGCAGGTGTGCATACTGACGTAGGTAGGGCGAAAAGTGTAGCAGGTGTGCATACTGACGTAGGTAGGGTGAAGGGTGTAGCAGGTGTACATACTGACGTAGGTAGGGTGAAGGGTGTAGCAGGTGTACATACTGTACAGTGTAGCAGGTGTACATACTGACGTAGGTAGGGCTCTCATAACATAAACATACAAACAAACAAAAAATATATAATTCCTGCAGTAACTATCAACCTATTTACAAACAAATTTCATATATTCCTCTAAATTACTCTAAATATATATCCCTGGTACGAACGGAAACACAGACACACACACACACACACACACACACACACACAACAATGTAATCTTATTATCTATCATTAATGTAATCTTATCATACTCAATCATCAATGTAATCTTATCATTATCTATCATCAATGTAATCTTATCATTATCTATCATCAATGTAATCTTATCATTATCTATCATCAATGTAATCTTATCATTATCTATCATCAATGTAATCTTATCATTATCTATCATCAATGTAATCTTATCCACATCCAGGCAGGACGCACGTCCTCCTTGCAACCGTCTGGAAGAATTCAATTGCATCGTTCCAGGGAAAAGCTTTCCAGTGGCCGGGCCTGGGAAAGGAGTTCCAGGGTCGGGACTGAGCAAGGCTAAGCTGTCTAGGTCTGGCAAATATTATTTATACATTTATCTAGACTATGTAGTTCTAACAGGAAGTTTTAATGCGATTATAGATTCATTTGGACATATAACCCCAGATAACACTTCTATAATATAACAGACGGACACAGTACAATCATTCAATACTGAACAGGAGTCTGTCGAGGATATGTATGAAGAAGAGGGTGAGATATACATGCTTTATCACGTGTTATTATGCATAGTACAGGATCACCTACTTCGAACCTTCAGTTATCAGCTCTGACGTGGGTCGACCAGAGGTGTTAGTGAGCTGTAGGAACATGTATTCTGGGTCAGGCTGGAGGGGTTCATAGAACATCGCATGTGGGTAGAGTACTGTATGCACAGCGCCCTTGTTTGCGTAGTTCCTGTACGTAGTTAAACATGACGATTGGCTACCGTAGAGTTACGTGAGCCAGTCTGGACAGTTAGCTGGTGTGTGTGTGTGTGTGTGGCGCACAGCCCACGCTCCTCCCCAGATGCATGTTAACCACAAACTTTCCCTACAATGGTGCCACCAACATGGGACCCACGCCAGCCTCGAACCCTTCCTGTATACATGTATGTCTACACTTTATATGTATGTATGTATGTATGTATGTATGTATGTATGTATGTATGTATGTATGTATGTATGTATGTATGTATGTATGTATGTATGTATGTATGTATGTATGTATGTATGTATGTATGTATGTATGTATGTATGTATGTATGTATGTATGTATGTATGTATGTATGTATGTATGTATGTATGTATGTATGTATGTATGTATGTATGTATGTATGTATGTATGTATGTATGTATGTATGTATGTATGTATGTATGTATGTATGTATGTATGTATGTATGTATGTATGTATGTATGTATGTATGTATGTATGTATGTATGTATGTATGTATGTATGTATGTATGTATGTATGTATGTATGTATGTATGTATGTATGTATGTATGTATGTATGTATGTATGTATGTATGTATGTATGTATGTATGTATGTATGTATGTATGTATGTATGTATGTATGTATGTATGTATGTATGTATGTATGTATGTATGTATGTATGTATGTATGTATGTATGTATGTATGTATGTATGTATGTATGTATGTATGTATGTATGTATGTATGTATGTATGTATGTATGTATGTATGTATGTATGTATGTATGTATGTATGTATGTATGTATGTATGTATGTATGTATGTATGTATGTATGTATGTATGTATGTATGTATGTATGTATGTATGTATGTATGTATGTATGTATGTATGTATGTATGTATGTATGTATGTATGTATGTATGTATGTATGTATGTATGTATGTATGTATGTATGTATGTATGTATGTATGTATGTATGTATGTATGTATGTATGTATGTATGTATGTATGTATGTATGTATGTATGTATGTATGTATGTATGTATGTATGTATGTATGTATGTATGTATGTATGTATGTATGTATGTATGTATGTATGTATGTATGTATGTATGTATGTATGTATGTATGTATGTATGTATGTATGTATGTATGTATGTATGTATGTATGTATGTATGTATGTATGTATGTATGTATGTATGTATGTATGTATGTATGTATGTATGTATGTATGTATGTATGTATGTATGTATGTATGTATGTATGTATGTATGTATGTATGTATGTATGTATGTATGTATGTATGTATGTATGTATGTATGTATGTATGTCTGCATGTATGTGTGTGTGTGTGTGTGTGTGGCGCACAGCCCACGCTCCTCCCAGATGCATGTTAACCACAAACTTTCCCTACAATGGTGCCACCAACATGGGACCCACGCCAGCCTCGAACCCTTCCTGTATACATGTATGTCTACACTTTATATGTATGTATGTATGTATGTATGTATGTATGTATGTATGTATGTATGTATGTATGTATGTATGTATGTATGTATGTATGTATGTATGTATGTATGTATGTATGTATGTATGTATGTATGTATGTATGTATGTATGTATGTATGTATGTATGTATGTATGTATGTATGTATGTATGTATGTATGTATGTATGTATGTATGTATGTATGTATGTATGTATGTATGTATGTATGTATGTATGTATGTATGTATGTATGTATGTATGTATGTATGTATGTATGTATGTATGTATGTATGTATGTATGTATGTATGTATGTATGTATGTATGTATGTATGTATGTATGTATGTATGTATGTCTGCATGTATGTGTGTGTGTGTGTGGCGC
Source organism: Panulirus ornatus (assembly GCF_036320965.1). NCBI lineage: Eukaryota > Metazoa > Arthropoda > Malacostraca > Decapoda > Palinuridae > Panulirus > Panulirus ornatus. The sequence continues at coordinate 1,372,428 of NC_092249.1, read as the reverse complement.
ACAGCCCACGCTCCTCCCAGATGCATGTTAACCACAAACTTTCCCTACAATGGTGCCACCAACATGGGACCCACGCCAGCCTCGAACCCTTCCTGTATACATGTATGTCTACACTTTATATGTATGTATGTATGTATGTATGTATGTATGTATGTATGTATGTATGTATGTATGTATGTATGTATGTATGTATGTATGTATGTATGTATGTATGTATGTATGTATGTATGTATGTATGTATGTATGTATGTATGTATGTATGTATGTATGTATGTATGTATGTATGTATGTATGTATGTATGTATGTATGTATGTATGTATGTATGTATGTATGTCTGCATGTATGTGTGTGTGTGTGTTGTGTGTGTGTGTGTGGTGTGTGTGTGTGTGTTGTGTGTGTGTGTGTTGTGTGTGTGTGTGTGGTGTGTGTGTGTGTGGTGTGTGTGTGTGTGGCGCACAGCCCACGCTCCTCCCAGATGCATGTTAACCACAAACTTTCCCTACAATGGTGCCACCAACATGGGACCCACGCCAGCCTCGAACCCTTCCTGTATACATGTATGTCTACACTTTATATGTATGTATGTATGTATGTATGTATGTATGTATGTATGTATGTATGTATGTATGTATGTATGTATGTATGTATGTATGTATGTATGTATGTATGTATGTATGTATGTATGTATGTATGTATGTATGTATGTATGTATGTATGTATGTATGTATGTATGTATGTATGTATGTATGTATGTATGTATGTATGTATGTATGTATGTATGTATGTATGTATGTATGTATGTATGTATGTATGTATGTATGTATGTATGTATGTATGTATGTATGTATGTATGTATGTATGTATGTATGTATGTATGTATGTATGTATGTATGTATGTATGTATGTATGTATGTATGTATGTATGTATGTACCGTCTACAGTCGTCTGATACCGTTTAAAGAGAGAGAGACAGAGACAGACAGACAGACAGACATGCAGAGTGGGACAGTGAACAATAATGTGTCCACCACACCTGAGGTTGTCCCATCATTTACTGAGGTCAACATGTTGAACAGCAGAACACACGCCACGAACACAGCTATTTCACTTCTTGATGTTATTGAGACATTGGTGGACACACAAGATACATGGCCAGTCCCAGGGCCATAAATACTGGCTCTGGCCGGCCCGGGGCAAGACAAGGATCACACCTTCACTGATATACGACCTGTCGCCCACCCGCCACAAACATAAGAACAACCACAACCAAACAACACTTGTGAGCAGAAGTGAGGTGCGACATCATCCATCTCACTGGTTGTGAATCACGTGACAAAATACATTTACCTCAGGTTGTATCTATACATCTATCTCTATAACTTCACAATCGCTCGTGAGAAATAAGACACTAGATGAACGACGTCATAATTCAGAGATATGCGACGACGGACGTGATGTAGACCATACTGGTCGTGCGCGACCAACGACACGACCGCACTGGTCGTAGACGACAATTGTGGGTCACTGGTCGTGGACCATAACAGTCACTAACCAGGACAAATACATCGAGAACGACCACAGAGCTGGGGGGTCGGTCAGCATGTCAGGAGGCAATAAAATTCCGGTCGTGCTCAGGTCTTGCAATAAAACCAGGGCGGCACAGGGAGTGGGGAGGACCTGTGGCACCCATCAGGGGCCAACACAGGGAGTGGGGGGTAATCAAACTCCGACTGTGGTAAATATGTGGAGGGAGATCTTGCGACACTTACATTTTACGTGTTCACATATCACCAACTTGTGAAGTAACACACACACACACACACACACACACACACCTGGCCACCTCCCGGTCACCGAGGGACCTAACCTAACCATACACCACACTCCATCTTCTTCCTCGTCCGTTACTGCCAGTTAATACGGAGGGATCAGCAGGCCTCTAGATGGAGAAGTATCTAGATGGAGTCGATGGTGGGCTGGAGCAGCCCTAACCGAGGCAAGATGACTATTGTTCTCCTGCTGCTGCTGCTGCTGCTGCTGCTGCTGCAGGGTGAGGGGGGTTGAGAATGGAAGCATTGTAGAGGAAGAAGAAGATGCTTTGTGTGTGTACCCTCAGGTGGGAGCTAGGGTTCCCCTGCAGGGGGGGCGGGCTGGTCACGGCCCTGGTCAACACACACACACACACACACACACACACACACCAATGCAGATCTTTAACTTCACCAACACAATGTTCTGTGGATCATCACAACCACCAACACTCCTTCCTATGTGTTGTTATGTGAAGTATTATAATCATTGACTGGCATCTTGATATATCACTGGCTGTCTTAACATTATCTTACCCCGAGACTACTCAAGTATAGCACTGTGTTGTCACAGGTTCGCGTTCGCAAACGCAGCAAATCTCAAAGAAAAGCGCAGTAAATAGATATTAGCAAATAGTTATTCCTTATCTTACTTATGTGAAATTGTTTTTCTCTCACGTTTATACAACTGAGGTTAAAAATGTGTCGAAAAGATTGCGTTGTTTATATGTTATTGAGAGAAATACAGAAACGTTACATGTACTGTATAACAATGTAGAGACTGTATCATGAGTGGATTAAGTTGGTTGAGATAAACATAGGATGAAGCTGGCGCGTTAATCTGTTACGCAATGGCGTAAACCCGTGTGCACGGGTTTATGTACGCTGAAATGTACCAGCGTCAAACTGCATCACCACACTGTGTTGTTCTACAACCCTGAGCCACACTGTGTTGTTGTACAACCCTGAGCCACACTGTGTTGTTGTACAACCCTGAGCCACACTGTGTTGTTCTACAACCCTGAGCCACTCAGTTATCAACATGTGTTCAGAGTTGCATAATGAGACAAAATCAATAACATCATGAAATATTTAATTATAATAAGTGACAGAGGCGCATACCACTACATCCAAGAGATGATAAAAAGAGTTTTTCTTAATGTTTTTCTCACAACCTAAACGTAACCCGGATCATGTTCATGACACTGGAGTCATCTCGTTACATCAGTGTTACACAAAGGTGAAGCTAACTGCCCTTTGTGCATATCTCTGGACTCCCTCAACCAGAGGAGGTGTATGTAACATCCCCCCCCCCCCCCGCCTCCCATACTAACAACTTCCTAACAACCCTTTCGCCTGATGGACTAATATTGTCTATTGCTAATTTCACGGGTGGCTGCGGGCTGCTGGAGAGGGTGCATGGCAAATAAGGTGAAGAGGGAAGGAAAATCTGGAACGGGAAAACGATTTTCCTTGTGTTTGTCACGCCCAGCAAGACAGCATGGGGCGGCGCGCCCCTCCTGCTGGGGAAATTAACGGGACGAGGGGACACGCCTGACCTGGGAGGAGAACGAGGACCTGGTGAGGGTAACTGACCTGGGAGAAGGAAGAGGACCTGGTGAGATAGTAACTGACCTGGGTGAAGAGTTGACCTGGAGAGAGTAGTTGATCTAGAAAATCTGACCTGGGAGAAGAGAAATGCTCTGGTGAATGTAGCTGACCTGGGGGACAGACCAGGATTCGTCTGACCTGACGAGCAACAGCTGACCTGGTGAACACAGGTGTCGTATGCAACACACAGGGACGTTGTGAGCACATCTGACCTGGAGTAAACGGCTGACCAGGTCAGTTCCCCCCTCATCAACGTCCTGACCTGGAAACCCAGGTCTCCCTTGTATCTCCCCGACCTAAATTCCCGTAACTCAGAGTGTTTTAAGAGTCGAACACAAGGAACTATAATTCAAAATCTCACAATATAGCAATAGAGCATCAGGATTATAGAGAACTCCATTTCCCTTCTGTTTTCAGAGCACTTTTCCCCTCGCTTGCAAGGGAACGCTGGCTTATTGACTGAGAGAAATTATATCCAGTCTTTGGGTTCGACACCCTGGTCAGATTAATTTACGCCAAATAATAAAGATAACATAATGATCCAGAAGCTTACATGATATATATGTGGTAAAGAAATATTATAAAGTTGATCATAAGTAATATTAACATTGCATTAAGAAAACTGATATGACATCAGTTGTATGGGTCTAAAGTGGACACAGTGGACATAGTCAGCTATCATGTATGATACCATACATGAAGCTGTAACTAACATACACATGCAGGAAAACATAAATGATCAAATGTAAATAGATTCATGAATGAAACAAACACAAATAAACAAAACAAACATACATACAGATGTACGTATGAACACAGAGTGTTTCCATACATGAAAGACAGACACAAACTTTCACAACAGACAGCTAAAATCTCGCAGAAAAACTTTATTCCAAAGTGGTATATTCTTACCCTGATACTGATTGTAGCGCAGCTTTGAAGCTACACGATTCCCTGGAACAGGAAAAGGGTTTCTAGTGATCTGTGAGAAGATTCTAGATAATCTAACATTAACTTTTAACTTTACGAATCTTTCAGATCGAACAGTTGGATCCAGTTTCATAGGGTTTCCAAACCTGTAATTATCCGGTGTGAATCTTAATCTTAATACCTTAGTCGTCAAACTTCGTTACAACAGCTATTTATCTGTGTCTTTAGAAAAGAGTAACCTTACCAGACACAGCTTCATCAGATATGCAAATTAACCTTGTCGTTAACATTAAACCCAGAAGACTGAGAACAAAGCAATAAATCTTACACAGGGAACAAGTTAGTTATGTTACACATTATCGGTCGATTGTTAGATGTACAGAAAACCTTCAGCACAGATGATGCTGTCATTATCAATAATGTATTCCCTCTATTCAAGATTTAAGTAAATCTTGTCTGTTTAATATTTATAATTACTGTAACCTAACCTAGCCAAGTACATTACAGAACACTAGAAAAAATTCTGATTACTGTATTGATATCTAACACGCGTTATGACACATTCAATAAATGTCAACAATATTCTGGATGAATTATTTACAATGGATGGATATCTTTTTATTCAAATGTTACGGTAAGACCAGCATCATAATCTATCACTATTGTATCTAATTACTCTAGAGATACAGTAGATAGTATCTATTACCATAATATCTATATGATAACTGAACTCATGTATGATTAATAATGGTAAACAAATCATCAGTTTATAGTAAGTGTGGCAGCTGGACACTTGTATGGCAGCCTGTAAACATTACTTACTTCGATACATCGTAAATCATTTCTGATCTTAATAATAAAGTCAGTAAATACTGGAACGATATCTGAATGATATGTCATTACGAAGGTCTCATTAAATGAGGAAGGCATCCTCCAGATGTGAACCAATAACACAGTAAATGGTTACCTTAAATGGTTAATGAAGACATGCACGAAGTCAACACCGTCGCCACGACCAACCAGTAGCAGCGGCCACACACACGTTCGAGTTGCCATGGTGACTGGCAACATCACAGCCTCTCGTTAACTTTGAAAAATTTAATGAAGAACAAGACTTCACGTCCCGCCATTAAGTCAGTGATTTTAATTAAATGTACCGCCTAAAAAGCTGTCCCAAATTCGTAGGAGTAATCTCAACTTATTGTATTTTTAAAGTATTATGATCGACAACGAACACACGATGGTATGTGTCTGCTAGACTGAAATTCATTAAGTTTTCTTCGTTCTTTTAAAAGTACCACAAAACTTTTCCAGGGATGTAAGCAACTTGTGTATAAACATGTACAAAGAGGACACTTCTCCCTCTGTATCTTGTAATCTAATGACAGTTTTTCCTACCATTAAAAAAATTGGAATTGAAATAGAATTCCAAATGAGTCATTGTAAGAAAGGTATTCCAAAACCCTCCTTCTTCCAGTCTTTCCCGAAATTTCAACAATTTAGAACACAAAAGAAGCATCGAATCTGTTTATAGCGAAAAAGGTCGCCATACTCTACACAAAAACCTAAGTCTGAAAGCCTTAGGTGGGGGAAGGAGGGAGGGGGGGGAGAGGGGGAAGAAAGGCTTAATCGAGTTTGTGCGGGGCCGAGTCTGAGCCGGGCAGGAAGGGCGTAAACCTCTCATTATGGGCCAGCCTGGGCTAGATATACCCCCACCCGTGCGGGTGCTGTGGCAACCACACACACACACACACACTAGGCACTTACCCTGCTTAATGGCAAAGTCTGAGGTACACATGTTCCTCCCTACACTATACAGACGCGTAATTACGCATACAAGCTATACATATACGTACTAACATAAGCATACACACGGCCATACACACTCGTATCACTGTGCGCACCTTGTGTTGCAGAGAGCGGCAACACTGTGCAACACAAGCACCACCACCCAACACAAGGGCATGGCCGCCCACAGCTGCAGGTTCACCACCTCAGCAGAATCATCTTCATGTAGCCGGGCGTCGGGCCTGGGTCCTGGCCTGCCTGGTACGCAAACTTCATATGTCAACACATATGATACGGGCGTAGGAATGTCCTCATCAAGGTCATCTCTCTCTCTCATATATATATATATATATATATATATATATATATATATATATATATATATATATATAATACAAACCTCTAACAGCCAGGATCGAACCCGGAACCCCTGTGCAACAGGCGGGAGCGCTACCGCTAGGCTATGATCATCCCTAATAGGGAAATGACTATTTAGATATGTACTCGAACACCCTTCGTCTCACGTTGGTGAGCAACGGGGTCTACACCGGTCTTTTCCGTCAGGCTCACACAGCCAGCAGATAGGTTTGTATGTTCTATGAAGGTGCGCGTTCATATGCACTTATATACATAAGGAAGGATACTTAGTTCAGTACACATACTGAAGATATATAAATAAACATCAAAAACAACAAAAAAATATTACTTAGAATTACATTATTTTTATGAAAAGGAATCTGGTGATGAATTACCAGGGTTTGCATGACACCATGATCTTTCATTAATAATTCCAGGATGATTTATCATACACGTTGGTCGTGTCCAATACTGAAATGGATTCGTGAGGCGAAAAAAAATACGAATCGTCCGTCACTGAAACGATGGTTGTAATACGAACGACGCAGTTACGTTACGAGAAGCAGTTTCCTTCCCCGAGTGTGTTACCAGACACCGTTACTATGTTACTGGAGATAACAGGTAAGGAGTTACATGATTCTCTCGTCTCGTACTGCACCTCAGAGAATACGGGTGGCGGAGTGACAACCAGTGTTGCAGATAGAACTGGAAGCTAACATAAACAAAGACAAGAGTAAACAACTGATAAAGCTTTATCCATGTTATAATGTAGCGAACTGAGCCTTGTGTTGGTAGGTTATAATGACCTCGTGACTCACAACGAAATGACGCTCAAATATTCCTATACACGTTCCAGAGAAAACAAGATGCCTTCTCCTCCACTCATGACTGGCCATCGTAGAGGAATAGGGAACCAGGAGATTCAACAGACCTAAATGGGGGTAATGAGGTCAACTGGACTAGAGAAACTGTCAAACAACGTCCAGACGTACGAGAAACTGCAACAAGTAGTCAGGAAGCTGATAATGTCAACAGGTCTGAGTTAAGTGTAGCCAAACTTACAAAGGTCAGATTATGTACCCTGGCTTCCTCACTCCTTCAATAGCCATCACTAAGGATCATTGTTAAAACTTTTCTTAAAAGAATGAAAATTGTGGTGTACAGAAAATGATTTATTTTGAGGTACAAAAAGCATGTTTTTGTTCCTTATGGAATAATAACTGTAGACCAAATTACAATGATCATCTTCGGTGAAACGAAACACATTTACACAAATCGAAGAGTTATGGTAATATTATTCAAATATGATAAAGTTTTCTCTAAACCTCTGAGGAAAAGGACGTATTCTGTAAGGACATTTGATAACAGCAATGTAAAGTTACATTACAAGGGACAGAAGGGAGACATGTTTTATACATACGTTCCTCACAATGTTGGATCATTAAGGTCATGATGGGGAGGTCATCATTAAGGGGATCATCACCAGTTATGTGACGGGTCGGCTAAACAACCGAATGACCATACTGGAAGGCTGCTCATACTGAGGGAGTTCCCGACCGTCACGTGAACACCACTAAGACAGGAGGGGAAGTCCTACCCTGGTCGACTGCTCCTGTGTACACTGGCCGTACACCTGCATGTGTGCCCCAGTGTACACTGGCCGTACACCCACATGTGTGCTCCAGTGTACACTGGCCGTACACCCGCATGTGTGCCCCAGTGTACACTGGCCATACACCCACGTGTGCTTCAGTGTACACCGGCCGTACACCCACATGTGTGCTCCAGTGTACACTGGCCATACACCCACGTGTGCTTCAGTGTACACCGGCCGTACACCTACGTGTGTGCTCCCTGCTATGTACATCACACTTTGCCTTCATCTTCCATGTGTATCCACCACTCTGGTCGTCCACCAGTTCCCTGGTGAGGTTGTTGGGGAGAGGAAGGGAGGGAGAGAGAGAGGGTCCCGGGGGAGAAGAGCAGCTTACACCTCTCCTCCCCAACATGTAGAACTTCATAAGACTCCCCAATTTACCGCCTCTATAAAACCGCTCCGTCAGGAAAACTCGAAATTCTTGTGGAAGAAGATTCCCATCATCATCTCTCTTGAGAGGAACCAGCTCTCCCAGCTATTCAGCTCCTGGACAGCTAAGTAGCTTTGTGGCCAGGAGCCGGCGTAAACAGCTAACGCAACCCCACACACACACACCCACCCACCGCCTCCAACAACCCTGAACAGGAAAATTCTTTAAAAAGAGAAGGTTGGTCGAGTTAAACCTGGAGTCAGTATTGAAGACTGTGGCGCAGGGGTGCCTTGACCCGGTGTGTGTGTGTGTGTGTGTGTGTGTGTGTAAAAGACATCATTACCAGGATATTTGCAGCACGTCTCTCTGCCCCTCGATGCATGAGCCAGCTTACTCTACCATACCAAGGGGCAACGAAATATACACCTTAGTTCCGCCTGCATCACCGTCTGTTTCTTTGTGAAAGTTATAGACAAAACACCAACCACAAGTGTCTGATATAAACTGGTAGATTTGTCGTAGTGAAGATATGGATGGTAGAATTCACTTGTGAGTAATTTTGAGGGAATTCTGCTTGGTATGAAAGTACACAGATTTTCAATATCAGTTTGTCTCTAACACATGACTTCATCCACAGTGGTCGGTCTGTTCTCCAGTTACCACTGTATGGTGCTGGAAGGGAATGTTACACTCTTGGGTCTCCATCTATTGACCTTTCTCTTCTTTGAGATCGTGTATACTACCAGTATGTACGCCTTCATTACTTAGCTTTAACATGTGCTTGCCTGAGTGTAAGTGTGGAAGCATTATAGCGCAATGCACTGCCTGATTCTCTCATGCAAAGTATAGGAAGGTGTAAACAATAGGGGGCGCCTCTGGTGGTCGTAAACGGAACTACATTCCAAAACACGGCGCAGTAATAAGGCCGGGAGAAGCAACCCACACAAGGCCTGAGAGAGTTTGGGCCTTAACAATGCTGAGCATAAGGATGATACCAACACAGACGGTGTTGATGTGAGCATATTGCGAGATTAGATAAGCTAATTGTGTCATCAGTAAGCAAGGAAACAAACAAGAAATCTAGTGAATCTGTTTCATTCAACATGATCCTCAGTCGTAACCTGCAACATACTTCTCCTCATAAATATAAAACGAAATTTCTACCATAAAACATATATAGTAACAATATATATAAATTACACACACACACACACACACACGGCCCCTCGTGTATAATTCTGTCTTCGTGCAGTAATCAAACATCCTGGGCACTAAACAAGCCCCCACCTCCCTCCATAATACCCTGGCATTACTGAGGTCAGGTCAGGCCAGTGTGAGCACCACACATCACGGCCGTAGTAACCATAAACCAAAACAAAGCAATATGCTGTTAAGACAACATAACAACACTGTAATGTAATTCTTCTGGCCTTGGTCAATTTCCCCCCCCCCCCCTCTCTCTCTCTCTCTCTCTCTCTCTCTCTCTCTCTCTCTCTCTCTCTCTCTCTCTATCTATCTATCTATCTATCTATCTATCTGTCTATCCATATTTCTATCCATTAACGTATTGATTTTTTTATCAATCTATCTATTGATCTATCTACTCCATGCATACATTTATATCGTCCAGTTCAACCATCTTATTTATCACTGTATCATCATCATGCGACCCCCATCCCCCACACCATGGGTGAAGCGCACCCATCCATCATCCCCCTCACCTGGGGAGTAATGTTGTGCTCCTGGGGGTCTCACCCCAGGCCAGAGACCCCTAGTTTCCCTGGGGGCTCGCTCCCCGGGTCTCCTGTATCCAAAGCACCGTAACACACGAGGTCAATATACACACACTTTATTCTCGATCGTAAGAAGACATAAATGTAATAACAAACCAAAGAAAAATACAATGTCTCGAATTATTTTTCTATATTAAGATAACGCCAGAGAGAGATTTAAACGAGGATAATCCTCACAAAAGAAGAAGGAAAACCCCGGTCAATACGTGAGGGTTCTACTGGCGAGGTGAGCCAACACCTTCTGGACAGGTAATGCTGATATATGGCCTCTACTTCTTCTTCAAGTGCCATGCCCTTTGGCTCCGTTCCAGATCCAATTTACCTCAACACAGACGTTTTCCAGGGCTGTAGACCCCGGTCCCCGGCCTTCTTCCAGGGGTCACACGACCATGGAGAACTGCAGCGTGACGTAGGGCCGGGGGCTGGAAGCCATCCATGACGTGTTCAGCTCAGGCGTCGGTGTGGACCACAGTGACGACGCCTTCCTTCAGGACTCCATCCATCCTGGAGGGACACACCTTCTGCCAGGACCACGGTCGTGTCCCCCCCCCCCCACCCCACCATTCTACTCCTCAAGTCGTCTCCCCCTCACCCTCACCCTCACCCTCACCCTCCGCCACCACCACCGCCTGTAGAAGCGCTGGCTGGACGAGGGAGAGGTTCCAGGATCCTGCTGGAAGGCAGTGCGTGACCATCATATAAATCATGGCCATTATCGCCAGTCTGGTGTCTCAACCAAAGGATGTAATTTGCTCTCTCTCTCTCTCTCTCTCTCTCTCTCTCTCTCTCTCTCTCTCTCTCTCTCTCTCTCTCTCTCCTCCCCCGCTACTGATATCCTCCGTCAGGGAAGGAATGGCTTCGGAAATGTAGTTACGACGGGGAAAGGATGAGCACCACAGAAGGACTGTGACCAGCTTCTGTGGGGAACGAGAATATGTGGTACACAGGAGTGGGTGGCAGGCGAGGAAAACGGGGTATGAGGTTCTAGAAGAGAGAGAGAGAGAGAGAGAGAGAGAGAGAGAGAGAGAGAGAGAGAGAGAGAGAGAGAGAGAGAGAGAGAGAGAGAGAGAGGAGTATGGAGAAGGCCACAGTGGGAGACGCCAGCCAGGCCACACCAGCAAAACACCGAGACAGCGAAGCGAGTCAGCTCCTGCAAGTCTGGTTCAGTTGCGTCAACTTGCCCACATCTTGACTCCCTCACCCACACTGCATGAACAAGACGCTGCTCCAGGCGGCAACTAATGTAACCATTGTTCTCAACAGCAACAACAGAATTACTTAATATCCACAGCTGACGACCGCGTTCATGGCAACATGAACAATACTGATCCAACACAACTTAGCGAATCAAAGAGACAACGAATCAACGAGGTAACGAATGGCTCATGACTACACCGGCGATAAGAGCCAAATATCTACGATATTCCCCGTAAATGACTTCTGAATATTCAACCGAATATTGGTTATGAGCGAGGTATTAGGGAAGACTTGGTCACAGTGTCTGCTGAGCATGATAAACCTGTACATAATCCATCCCATGATAAGATAATGTTGATCACGTACATAATCATAATCACTGGAAAATGAATTTTACATTTCCATTATGAAATTGTGTAGGATGTGTCTTACTTCATTACTACCATCTGGTCCATGAACGATCAATGATAACGTCTGATCTCATGATGAAACTAACACAAAATATTATACACTAATATCAAATTTTTCTAATTATGAAATCAAGATTCATTCATATGAAGTGTATACAAATATGATGGCTTGGTTCAATAACAATACTATGAGCACGGAAAGATGAAAACATAAATATTCTGAAAATAAAACACACACACACACACACACACACACACACACACACACACACACACACACACACCAGAGGCACGAGACATGATGGACATCCACCCAGGACTCACCAGCCTCGTATTAACTATCTGTTTCACTATTGTCTCAACACACGACCATGTGACAGGGAAACTCCAGGTTTTTTCCCCCAGGTAACACGTACTACACCAAGACCAGGGGTCAGAGCCCCGCCACACTGGCTCGAGAGTTTCCTGTGTTTTATATAAAGACTCATCGTCTTCAATATGTGTGGAGGATTAATCCACTCGTCTGTGTGGAGCTCAGGAACGTGTCGGTGATATACCTTATCTGGACGGGCAAGTGGGAGAAGACAGAGGTAAAAGTGATGGCCAAAGGGGCGAAAATCCAATGCCTGATCCCTACCAGTCACGCCAACTTCTATATTTATAAACCTGTCTAAGGGCGTAGGAAAAGTGGGGGGGGGGAAGTGTTGGGAGAGGATGAGGGTATGGGAGGGTGTAGGTCGGGTACATACAGGGTGGGTGTAGGTGTAGTGTGTGTGGACACAGGGAGGGGGTGTGTGGTCGTGAGGTGAGAACTGGTCTCCACGTTATACAATGGCGGGTAAACACGATCGTGGGGGTCGAACCCAGTGTTTGTGATGCATCTTCTTGAACTCTTGCCTTCATGCCAAGAGGCAAGATTGCTTGCTATTCCAGGTGGCTACTGAGAGATATGGCCAGGCGAGGAATATTGGCAAATATCAGATGGGAATATCGGGAGTATTCCCTTTGCCTGGGAGCAGAGTGTAACATCATACTTCAGCGGGAGTGGAACAGGAACCTTGATCACTATGACCAGTGTTCATGACCAGCCTGACTGAGATCTTGATATCAGCATGGATCATGAGAGATAACATGATCATGAGAGATAACATAATCATGAGAGATAACGTGATCATGAGAGATAACATAATGATGAGAGATAACATAATTATGAAAGATAACATAATCACGAGAGATAACATAATTATGAAAGATAACATAATCATGAGAGATAACATAATTATGAAAGATAACATAATCATGAGAGTAACATAATTATGAAAGATAACATAATCATGAGAGATAACATGATTATGAGAGATAACATGATTATGAGAGATAACATAATGATGAGAGATAACATGATCATGAGAGATAACGTGATCATGAGAGATAACATAATCATGAGAGATAACATAATGATGAGAGATAACATGATTATGAGAGATAACATGATTATGAGAGATAACATGATCATGAGAGATAACGTGATCATGAGAGATAACATAATCATGAGAGATAACATAATGATGAGAGATAACATGATTATGAGAGATAACATGATTATGAGAGATAACATGATCATGAGAGATAACGTGATCATGAGAGATAACATAATGATGAGAGATAACATGATCATGAGAGATAACATGATCATGAGAGATAACATAATTATATCACAGATCTGTAATAATCATATCACAGTTCTGTAATAATCTGATACAAACGTGTGAATTGAAATGTGCCTGATCATGATGACTAGGCAAGATATGTGAGTATTACCTCAACCCAGTGTGAACAATAAAGCTGTCTTTAGCATCATACATCGTTGTGTTCACTTTAACTTGTGGATCTCTTGTGAGCCTTGGTGTACAATCAGTCTGTTTATGGTAACTCGATACATTCACACGTTCAGGCGGTGCGATAGTATGAGGCTGAGTTGCATGCGTTCCACCCATGCCCATGACGGAGGAGTGTGTGGTGAACCAGCCTTGTGTGTGTGGTGAACCAGCCTTGTGTGTGGTGAACCAGCCTTGTGTGTGGTGAACCAGCCTTGTGTGTGGTGAACCAGCCTTGTGTGTGTGGTGAACCAGCGCCTGAATGTTATTCATGATATTAGAAGGTCGCTGGTGTGTAGTGTGCTTGTCTCACAAGAATGTTCTGCCACCACAAGGGAGACACTAAATACTTATTCCTATATTCAAGGTTTCCCGCAGACCTAAACCCTTGACCCTACACTCGGGGTTGGCCAGGACCTACACAACGCACACATCGTGAGGAAGAATGTGACACATGAGAACGTAGCGAGTGTGCGTAACGCGGGCGATCACCGGTGTGTGCAGGACCCAAGCACACCAGCTTTGGCCTTACGGTTAATGGAATACTGGAACAGTTCAGCAGGACGATCAAATACCGGGCAAGTCTCAAACTGTAAACCATGAGACACGACACACTCCATCCATGAAACTTTGATTGATTATATTTGACTTTATATTGTCACGGTTGTGGAGGAGGGTAGCCATGATGTCTTGATCATAACTCGCGTTATCACAACATGATCAACCACAACATCACTACAGTTGTTGGTCTGAGACCAGGATACTTCAACCACCTGGACGACATCAGTTCTTGAGTTATACAAGTACTTACAAGTTTGACGACCAAATGACCCTCAATAATTCAAGACGAACAACGAGACAAATAACTCAGGTGCATCTGGGTCAATGATAACTGTGTGTAGTGATGGTGTGATGACTAACTCAGTGAGGACAACACTGATCCTGCTACTGGCACATCATCACCGTACCACCTGACCTGTACACACACATCAAACCAGCAATCACAAAATTACATTTAATGATGTTTCTAAAATCATCCTTATTTATTTTCTTTTTTTATGTGTGTTCTTGTATATATTTATGTATATATAAGGAGGAAAAGTCACCTATGACGAGGCTGGATCGTCAAAGAACTTCTCGCTCTAAGGGAGTATCCATTTCCCTGCTACTGGAAGTAGCGCAGCCTTTATAAAAGAGGCCCCGGGTAACACCAGGACTATTTCATGGAGAGAGAGAGAGAGAGAGAGAGAGAGAGAGAGAGAGAGAGAGAGAGAGAGAGAGAGAGAGAGAGAGACGGAGGTGAAGACAGAGCTAAATGCCATCGTTGACATTTGAGTCAGCAACGGCTCAGCAGCGAGTAATGCCGGGCCGCACAGTAGCCCCTGGGACAGACAGACGGAGACACTGGACGGTATGTGCAAGACAGATATATTTGATGTCACCGCTGGGACGGGAGACGTGGCTAGTCATTCCCAAATTACATTATAAACAAGATAAACAAGTATCAGAGGATGTGCATTGGTAAGACTGATCGCTGGCAAACTTGATCGTTACTAAGATTAATCGCTAATAAAGTTGAAGGCTAGCAAAGTTGGACGCAAGCAAGATTGATCTCCGGCAGGGCTGATCTCTGGGGAGACTGATCGCTGGTAAGATTTGTCGCAAGCAAGATTGGTCACTGACGAGATTGATCACTGGCAAGATGAGTCGCTCGCGAGATTGATCGCCGGCAAGATTAGTCAACCACTGAGGCTCATCTCCGGGGGTCAGGTGATGGAGGCCTGACACCAGCTAGCCCAGCCATCAACTGAACTTAAGTTCACCTTGACCCTCTGACCTCATCTCAATACCAAAGAACAGACCTTCCCGACACCCGTGATGAAGTCCACACACCATGAATTTCGTTAGTGACTCTCTCTCTCTCTCTCTCTCTCTCTCTCTCTCTCTCTCTCTCTCTCTCTCCCTTACATTCAGTGACCTGATGGGCCACTCCCAGCCGAGCGAGAAATGATACCAATCGTAGCAATTTACCGGCGAGCCAATATATGTCAGCACTTTTCCGCTAACCTTCCCTTGATTGCTGTCCAGACCGGAATTTCAATGATGCAATCTCAACAGGAGCGGTGATCGCTAGGTTAGCAGTCGCTGCTTCTGTTGACAGTTAGCTGGATTGTAACGTCTCCTCCCCCGCCATTACCACCTTGTGACGCTTCCCACCACGCTACCTCCCCAGGTTTGCTCTCAGTCATGACGACGCTGGTAAACAAGCTGAGTTGGCAACCCTGATCTCCGTGCTTCCTGAGTGGGCTACCCTCATCGTGGTGCCCCCCCCCCCCGTGGCCTGACCCCTGACCCAACCTAACCTTACCCCAGAACCAGACCCTGGTCAAGGGCCACTCATGCCCTCCTGACCTCACCTGTCACGCCCCCAGCACACATCCCTAACCCCCCCCCCTTCTTGCCCCAGCCCTCCACTCCCCCCACACGACTTCCCCTCCCCCCCCTCACAACTCCCTACGTCATCAGGGGAAGCTGGCAACCCGCACCGATAACGATGACGTCAGATTTACGTTAAAAATATTGGAAAAAAAAACGTGATGAGAACGTTGTGCGGGTGGCCCAGTTGTGGTTGAAACGCGTCGTGTTCTGGTACTAGACTCAATTTAGCCATGAAACCTAGATCTCTCTCTCTCTCTCTCTCTCTCTCTCTCTCTCTCTCTCTCTCTCTCTCTCTCTCTCTGATATACACATATAGTGAGGGAGTGATAAAGAGCCAAAACTAACCGAGTAATCGAACACACAGACTGACAGACGAGCACATCACCTGAACCAGAAGTATATATATATATATATATATATATATATATATATATATATATATATATATATATATATATAAAGAAAGAAAGAATGATAAGTGAGTCAGTTCCAGTTTTGCATAATACAAATGTAATTCTTGGGATGAATGTGAGAGGGGAACGCGGCATAAATGTCAAATTGGAAAACTTTAGAGAAAGTTAAGTTTGCCCGGCCAGTGATAATGCTCAGAGTTGTGTACCAACTACACTGGCCAACTGTAGTTCACCAGCCCAGGCCAAGCTAAGCCAACTGCCAAGCTGAATCTTGGCCTATGAATCATAAGGATTTCATGCCGTATCTATCATATATATATATATATGTTTTGAAATGGTTTGGTCACATGGAGAGAATGAGTGAGGAAAGATTGACCAAGAGGATATATGTGTCGGAGGTGGAGGGAACGAGGAGAAGAGGGAGACCAAATTGGAGGTGGAAAGATGGAGTGAAAAAGATTTTGTGTGATCGGGGCCTGAACATGCAGGAGGGTGAAAGGAGGGCAAGGAATAGAGTGAATTGGAGCGATGTGGTATACCGGGGTTGACGTGCTGTCAGTGGATTGAATCAAGGCATGTGAAGCGTCTGGGGTAAACCATGGAAACCTGTGTAGGTATGTATATTTGCGTGTGTGGACGTATGTATATACATGTGTATGGGGGTGGGTTGGGCCATTTCTTTCGTCTGTTTCCTTGCGCTACCTCGCAAACGCGGGAGACAGCGACAAAAAATATATATATATATATATATATATATATAATGAAATGAAGGGAAACTTTCATCAATAATAATAATAATAGTAATAATAATAATAATAATAATAATAATAATAATAATAATAATAATAATAATAACACTATGGGTAAACTTTCCCTTACAAAAATGATACAGTGAACAACTGATATACCTAACTAACTAATGCTCAGGCCAAGCCATCTTGTACACACGGAAATATTAAGACAAAAGTTTACAAAGTACTTATGAAAAATGGAGGAAACCATTTTGGAAAGTAGAATTGGTTTTGATGGATAAACCAAATTTTTTTCCCCTCCTCTCGCCCGATACAGTTTCATTA
Source organism: Panulirus ornatus (assembly GCF_036320965.1). Lineage (NCBI taxonomy): Eukaryota > Metazoa > Arthropoda > Malacostraca > Decapoda > Palinuridae > Panulirus > Panulirus ornatus. The sequence continues at coordinate 1,354,701 of NC_092249.1, read as the reverse complement.
ATCACGTAAGGCTGTTCACAGAAGCCAACACGAGTCAGGGGAGCTGTGAGTGATTGATCGACCCTTCGACGCTTATATAAACCACTGTAGGTCGAGTATATATGTATATAAACCACTGTAGGTCGAGTATGTATGTATATATAAACCACTGTAGGTCGAGTATGTATGTATATAAACCACTGTAGGTCGAGTATATATGTATATAAACCACTGTAGGTCGAGTATATATGTATAAAAACCACTGTAGGTCGAGTATATATGTATATATGAAACACCTCGACAACGGTCGAACATACAGACTTCTCGTGAATCGTATGTATATATAAACCAATAACAACCAGTAGACCAGACACAAATATAAACCACCTATACTATAGACGTATATAAACCATGTGCAGGCCAGACACTGTAAAACCTCTCACAACTCGGGTAAGTGATTAAACCAGCCATTTACAGGTTTTTCTTTTGCTTTGTTTCCTGCTGCTTCATCAAGTTAATTGGCTCAAACTGTTCCTTAATGACTTCCCCAAAATCCACTTTGGACCATAATTAGTGAAATTATATTACCGTACATATTGCTGTCTCCCACCGTGGTGGCAATGTCTGTGCCTCCTCACCTGGCTATAGCTATGGCTCACCATCTGTATCACAGCTGGAGTTTCTATAATTCTCCCTTCCACCTCTCACTAACCTAATTTTCCAGTTTTAATTGGATGATCACACACGTGATGCATATTTCATCCTGTGTGTGTGTGTGTGTGTGTGTGTGTGTGTGTGGTAACATGCCGTCTGTAACGTTACACTGCCGTGTTACTAACGTAACGGGGTAACGTACCGTCTGTATCCACGTGTAACGTCACGACATTCACTGGTGAGGTGTGTATGTAAACCCCCGACACACCAGACCATGTTGTTCATCAGCGTACCTCCTCCTGCCCCTCTGCTGGATCACTACTGCTCGTCATAAAATCGTCTCAAACTGTCATCAAAATTTCATTAAACAAACTTGCAATCAGCGACCACAAAGTTAACCAGCGTCTTCAGTCCTCAACCACACCTCGCTTTCCCTGACCCACTTCTGCTTCCATATTTTCCCGTGGGAATGTTCCAGCAGTAATGGTTGGTCACATTCTTTATCATCAGTTTGTTCTTCCTCCTGTTAGTGTTATAATTGCCCCCCGCCCGCCGCTCACCTCTCCTTGGCCTTCAAACACTGACTCTGCCCCACGTACGCAGTGTTCACAACACACAACATTTTGTGTCTGGTAAAGTCAGAGTTCAAGGAAGAGTGGGTCTTAACCCGGTCCTACAACTACGGCCGGGGTTGTTAAGGGTCTTGTTATATACACAAAGAGAACGGGAGTCTCGATGCCTGCACCCCCTCAACCCGTTTTCTGTGTTTCCATCCGAAGAGTCGCCATTGACGTGGTGTGGGCAGTCGCACTGCTCACCCCGGCCCGGATCCTCCTCCCGACCTGTACTTATTTCAGCTTTACGAAATCCCGCACCTTTCCTCCGTCTTGCGATGCTGGCACGTGCTACGCATCACTTACGACGGGCCGCCGGCACGCAAAATATTCATAGGGGAACGTACACTTTCTGGGGGGAGGGGAGGGGGGGGGAAGCTTCCACAATTCCGCAACATTGGGATTTTTTCAAATGGATCCCACGAGTCCTGCCTCAGTCTGGCGTAAGAGTAAAATATCGTACATTAAGTCCTGGTGTTATCGTACTGTATTCCCCTCCTCAACATAAGAAACTTGTATATGAACATCTCGGTTTTCTCTGCCCAATTACCGTGCCAACTCCTGAGCTGGCTCTTTTATTTTTCCACCGCAGGTATTTTTCTTCCCTTTACTTTACCCGTTATTTTCTTCTTTTTTTTTCCAGGTTGGAAAAACAGACGATTTCTTCATGTGCCACCCACCCACACACAGAGAGAATCCTTGATTGTGTTTTTACATCCAGTTTCTCTTCCACTTTATTCTCGTCAAAGCGAAAACGCATTGATTTCCTCAACTCCGCAGATGTGGTTTTTCCTGCTTGTCTTTCGCAGTATTCTTTCTCGTGGAGCCGGGTGGCTGTGCTGGGGAGCCGGGTAGCTGTGCTGGGGTTTCAATAGCCGCCATATTCGTGTGGTAATTAGCGAGATGAGCGAGTCCATGACGGAGGGAAAATGTTGAGTGTAGTGAGGTATGTTGGCCTGCAGGAGGACACACACGACGTGTGTCTTCAAGAGCAACAAAATGTTACGTCAACCTTTGATGTCGTGGCCAGAGTTGCCTCTCTGTTATTACTTCTCCCACTCCCACTCTCACTCCCACCCACCCACTCCCACCCCTACTCTCACTCCTACTCTCACTCCTACTCTCCCTCCTACTCTCATCTTTCCTTCTTTTAATCTCTCTCACTCGCAGTGTCCACTCATCGTTATTACCTTCTCGTTAAGTCCTCTTTTACGCGTTTATAATTATTTCTTCCCCCGCCTCCCCACTCTCTCTCTCTCTCTCCTCTCTCTCTCTCTCTCTCTCTCTCTCTCTCTCTCTCTCTCTCTCTCTCCGTGTATTTCTGCCTTAATTTCTTGTTTTTTAACAGCCTTGGCCTATTCTTTTATTCTCTTATCCTTTGTTCTCCTTTCTCTTTACTTCTAGGTTATTCCTTTTTAATTCACTTTGTTCTCTTCCTCTCTCCAGTTTCTTCCTCCACAAGTAACCATAGACCAAACTTTTCTCAGTTAATACTACCTGCTCCTCCACCACCTCCTCCCATTTTCCTTTTCCTGTCTCACCTGTATTTCTCTTATCATCATATCATTCCTCACTCATCTGTCTCTCTTATCTGTATCATTCTTGTGTTTCTCTACACAATCCTCACATAACCATGTGTACATCCTGCTTCTGTATGTCTCTTTCCCCTTTACGCTCATCAATGTCTGTACTTCTCTCTCTCTCTCTCTCTCTCTCTCTCTCTCTCTCTCTCTCTCTCTCTCTCTCTCTCTCTCTCTCTCTCTCTCTCTTTCCTCTGTATTCCCTGGGGTCCGGCGCCTCACTTAACCTGTTAATGTAAGGCCATAATACTGCAAGTTAGCAGCCTACCTTTCCTCCTCATGTACAGGGACGGTAAGGTCGGATTTTCTTTCTGATTTTTTCATTACGTCTGAGGTATGGGCACTACAACGGGACTGCCAGCCAATCACCAGCCAACTGCCGGCACTACGACGAAGCCTTCAACCAATCCCCAGCCAGCTTACGTCACCACACTACAGCCAATCACAGCCAGCTGACGGCGCCAGAAGGAAGCCTTGAGCCAATCACTAGCAAGCTGACTCACCTGAGTGAGTCACATGTCCCCCCCCCCCCCTCACCTGTTGTCATTCATGAGGCAGTTAGTGTGAACTCTGTAGCTTGACGAGTGAGGTGAAGGATGAGAGGTGGATGAGATCAGCAGGAGGAAGATGAGGTGGAGATGTGGGCAGTGGATCAACGGTGGAATGAGTTAATGAGAAATGAGCGTAGAGATACACCAGAGGGAGAGATCAGGTGTGAGAGAGACAATTAGAGATAATGGGAGGTGAGAAAGTTATGAGGTAAGGGTATGAGAACTGAGATGAGTGTGAGCATGAAACGGACAAGAACTAGCAAAATGAAAGCATAAATGAGGGAGGGAGAGAGAGAGAGAGAGAGGGGGGGGGGGGAAGGAGAGATGGTTAACGAGAGTAACGGGAACTACAGCTCAGGTAACGAGTCTAAGGTGAGTAGGAAGGAAGGTGAGTGTGGTAATGAGGAGCCTCAGATCAGGCTTTATAGACCGAAATGAAAGATGACGTAACCAATTGCTTCCCGAGATCCGCATGACGTCAGTGAGAGACATCAAACAGAGGCGTAGCCCTCAAGGAGGTAATCTATAAGAGATCCATGATTGGGTAATTAAGATTCGAATGATGTAGGGGCCGGTCGCTGGTACTTCCGGTCTTAATTACATGGGGTGATGGAGGAGTGAGCTGTGGTCTACACACACACACACACACACACACACACACACACACACACACACACACACACCCAGGTCGTCTCTATGGCTTCACGTTAGGTGAAAACTTTTCAATAGTTTCCTCCCTAAAGTTCCCTTATGTAGGTAGTACTCGATGTCTCCCTTTCATCTACAACACACAACAAGTCCATCTACAACACACAACAAGTCCATCTACAACACACAACAAGTCCATCTACAACACACAACAAGTCCATCGCCAGAATTCTTAAAGAAAAGAAGCCTTCTAAAAATTCGTGGGTAGTGATACCTGGGTAAGAAAGCCTCTACGTTAACGTAAAATTTACTTAGTGTCTATTTTTCAAGAGCGAACACCATGGTAGCTGGTGTGACCTAATTTTCAGCCTCTCCCACCAGGGCTGGCGGAAGAGGCACCTTCCTCCCTTCCCTCTCACAGGGACATTATGGGACAGACATCAGCCTGATGTATGGCTACCGGTGTTGTATGTAATAGGGTTGTATCCGTCTCGTCCCTTCCTCTCTGCTTTGTATTCCAGACATGGGCGGGTCTGAGGCCCTGGTTTGGGTGTGGTTGCTGCCAGGAGCGACCCAGGCCAGAGACAGACACAAGACTCGTCTTACTTTACGTCCGTCAAGATCTTTGCTCACACCCTCTGTACTTCTACAGACGTCGCTATTTGCACAACTAGTGCGATAAACAATTAATTTGGCGCTTACTACTAATAATAGTAATACCACTACTATTACCCTTACTTCCTCTTCTACTACTACTACACTTCATCTTCTACTACACTGTAAAGCTAGGTTTCTACAACCGAGAGATCACACAAGACACAAGTAGTTTCATGTGGGTTCACAGGACATGATAAATGTGATTCCTGTGGCTTCAGGTGAAAGCAGGACAGGGTTCGAACCCCGTTAAACAATGCTGCTACAGGGACCCGAACCAATGTGTAAATGTTTACGAAATAAGACAAGAGGCGGCTGGCCCGACAGCTGTGTGTGGCGGGGAGGAGCAGCTCCCACTACCCCGGGGGCTGGCTGGGGTGTGTGGTGGTGGCTATGACCAGGACCTGAGGTGTCCCAGTAGCCATGACGTGCCAGGTGCTAACCTGGTGGTCTCGACGGTACACAGGTCTCCCCAGGTCTCTACAGGTCCAGGTCGACCTTCATGACCAGGTCTCACGTGTTGGTCCACGTCTGCACATTTCCCTGTATGGTTCAGGTCGCGCCTAACACCCAGGTCTCCCTGCCTACCTGCAGGTACCACAATGACTTGTCCACCATCGACTAGGCACTAGGCAGTACCTGGCCCATCCCTGCTGCTGTGTTCCTCTGATCTCCAGTAAGGAAGGTGACAAGGGAAGAATTGCCTCGCTTGGCTCAGTAAATTCCTCGGACGAACCATCAGGAAGATGGAACCACCACGGACCCACCGGGGACCCGGGCACCTGCAGACCATGACGGGGGATCTGGGGACCTGCAGACCATGACGGGGACCTGGGGACCTGCAGACCATGACGGGGGACCTGGGGACCTGCAGACCATGACAGGGGACCCGGGCACCTGCAGACCATGACAGGGGACCCGGGCACCTGCAGACCATGACAGGGGACCTGGGGACCTGCAGACCATGACAGGGGACCTGGGGACCTGCAGACCATGACAGGGGACTGGGGACCTGCAGACCATGACAGGGGACCTGGGGACCTGCAGACCATGACAGGAGACCTGGAGATGTCTACCCACATAATGCAAATGTTGTTCAGCTGTCTACATCGCCACAAAACATTCAGCAAACTGGTGACTATAGAGAGATGTAGACACACACACACACAGACACACACACACACACACACACACACACACACACACACACACACACCAAGAGCTCAGGGAATGACTCTCGATGACGTTATCTGGGTCTTACATAAATTATCTTACCAAACAACTGAAAAAATCGTTAAAGCATTTAGAATTAGAACGTTTTAGAAAGGTTACCCTCCTGAAAATACTGACGTTACTGGTGGAAGTAATCCTTTACCGCGTGAGGATGTCGGGTCACGTGTGTGTGTGTGTGTGTGTGTGTTGGTACAGGTCAGTGTGGTTGGTGCAGCTAGCGACCATGCCTGGCTGTGGCCGCCAACCTCAATAATTCAAGGTGGCGGTGGACTGTGCTAACCAGGCACGTAAAGTCTCGCCGGCCTAAGTGAACACGAACCTCCAACTTTATGTTGAGAAAACTTATGAGAAAATTTAATTTTCCTCGACTAGTGAATTTAGGAATCATTAAATATTTTACGTCTGCCTCAGCTTCGTGTAGATGACACGCGCACCTTCGAAGCTCCCAACACGATGTTGCTCTGTATCTTCTCATGCACAAACTTAAAATTGTAATTCTATATACATTTTACATGTTCCTGGGCCAGCAGGATGACAAGGGGTTCTTCATGTACACTTGGGCTCAAGATGGCCTCTCTCTCTCTCTCTCTCTCTCTCTCTCTCTCTCTCTCTCTCTCTCTCTCTCTCTGTTCTTACATTATTTTCTCAATCATTTTCATCATCAGTTGACCATGGTTTGATGAGTGGTCGTGTTGTTGCTGGTGTGTCGCGCCTCATAACTACGAGCTTCGTCCAGTCCGATCTCCCACCATTCTCTTGTCTTTCTTTATTTCTCGTTTTCTTTATCTACTTAATTATGAATCAATCATTCAGACTCACATATTGGCTTGTGTTTATCATGTTCTTGGTTCCTACAGTCATAGGTAACTTTATGATCACTGGTGTTTACCTGGGCTGATCATTACTGCCGTCTTATCGTAACATTCTTCATTATGGTCTCTTGTTTACTTCTATTTTGTGAATATCTTTACCACTGTTTACATCCCTTGCTATTGTCTGGTCCTCTATAAGAAAACTGAATGATGTATTGACTTAATACTTATAGTTCATCACCGTCAGGATATATTCTTCTGAAATTGCTACAAATCTGTTCCTTACTTGATCTCTGGATGTCTGTCTGTCTGTATAGCTGTACACCATCTTCATGCTGCACGACGCGTCAAAACAAGTAAACACGACACTTGGTGCAACACATCACAACCCAACACACAACACTTACCATCATACAACTAAACACCTGATAACATGTAACACAACAGCCTATAAAAATGAAACTCAACACACCACCACAGAACACAACACACCACAACAGAACACAACACACCACCACAGAACACAGTGAGCCAGCAGCACAAGAGGCAAGAAGGTGCCACAGAACACATCATGTACGTGAAGCAAAGCTTGAGGACCACACACAAACAACATTACCATACTGCAAACCTCCACATGTTTTCTTAGCCACAGTTTCTCTGGAAATATCCCGCCAGATCGCGAGGTAAGCCCGGCCCGGCCCGGCCAGCGGGGACCCCGCCAACATGGCCGCCCAAGCCATCCTTCACCTGGCTTGATGACCGGCACTGCAGCGGGTGTGGTTGCCTACTTTACGTGTGACGCCCCCATCACAAGACGTGACCTACAGAACGTGCACGTGTAGTGAGTGTGATATCAATCGAATTTTGTAGTTTTAATGACGTAAATCTTCTTAATTTCTACATTCTACATCCTCAGATCTTTCATAACGTCAACAATACATGCGCGGACCACCTGCGCGACGTCTGAAATTCGTCAGTGATAATAAAAGAGGCGTAACCTGATGTCATGGAGGGTTGGACGAGTCTGTCTATAGGTTTACACACAAGAAAATGTTTTCGTCTTTTCTCCTTGTGCCTAAGTGGTACGGTCCTCGAGCACGACGGTACGACCCATGAACATGACGGTACGACCTATGAGCACGACGGTACGACCCATGAGCACGACGGGACGAAGACGCAAGCCTTAAGCAGGGCGGTATAACCCCTGAGCACGAACGGCCTTGGTCGTGCTGTCGTGCACAAGGGAGACAATGTGCTTCAAGTCACATCATCGAGCGAGGGGGAGAGGGGCATGCCGAGGCTCCACATATTTCATCTGTTTTTCAGAGAAATATTCCCGGTAAAATATAACTTCTAACGTAACTTTTATGGGTAAATCTTCTGCAAGGTTGACGGAGGGAAAATAGATGAGTGACAGGAAGAAGAGTCGCAAAGAAGACATATTAGACAATGGATGCTCTGTCCTGCTGACGTATGGTGTGACGGACAGTAACGAAGAGCCACGTCCCAAACATATCTTAATAACTCATTCTTATCCTCCAAAACGACAAGAAAAAATATATGGAAAACTATCCCCATGATGCCTTCGTCAGTTACAACAGGATATCAATTATGTATGATTAAAAACACGATCTTATTCGTCAAACATAATAATCTGCTGTTGATCAATGATCACATATTGATCATACTCAGGTGTAATCTGCTTCTGTCTTCCTGCCTGGCTGAGTAAAACACTGATTAAACAACAGATGAGAAACAACATTGTCTTCCTGTTGGAAGAAAAGACAAGATAACATTGACTTAACTCATGTTACATAGTGTCTCAGTGATATCAAGATTACATAGCTTCCTTACATACATCCATATATAAATACACACACAGTAACGCACACATATACACACACACAACCAATCCCACACATAAACACACACAGTTGGAAAACGTCTCCCTGAAGGGTAATGTGTCGGTGTTTATCGTGGAATAAATCATTTAGATGAGCAGCGGAGGTGATGACTGTGTTTTTAATCAGCATAGTTCATCAAAGCTGTACCTCACCCCTCCGCTCCCTCCCTCACACCCCATCTACCCTCCCACTGTAGCTCCTCCAGGGAAGAGGATGAGGCCGTCTGCCAGACCATTAGCCTAACCAACACACGTACTTCACCCGTCAGGTCAGGTCACTCTGTCCGTATGTACGAGCGGGAGGGAGGGGTCGGATGAGGGTCTCGTCTCGTACGAGAACGGCTAGCGCTGGCGGGTGTTTAAGGGCACGAGAACATCCCAGTATGGGCAACTGGCCGCCCAGTGTCTTTCTCTACCTCGGAAGGAGAGTAAATCGAATCCCATTCCCTGTAATTCAGCTCACGTGCCTCTCTCTTGACCTCCCGACGCTGTCTTTTGTACTCTTCCCAGTAGCTCGCACACCTTCCCATCATATACCAGCCATACACCTCCGTTTTCTCCTTCGTTGTTCAAAAGGAGCAACTTCGGGCAAAGATTTAAAAATGAATTAAATTTTTTAATTGTGAGTTCGTTTTCGTGAGCAATAGTACGTTGACAGAAAGGATGAAACGAAACTGAACTTGTTTAGTTCAGAGAAAATAACAAAACTTTGAGAGGCAAGTCAACTATGTAAAATTATGATGCTAAATTCAATTTCCTAAGTTAAACTTTTCTTTTTTCATCACTGTATCTATGTTCATTTAGTATTCAGAGAGAATGACTGACCGCTGGGGACCAAACTTTTTTGCGATGGACAAATGGTTTCAGAATTAATACTTACACAAGAACTTCAGTTCATATCCTACAACACAGGCTGGGAAGTTCACCTCAACAGTTCGGGAAACTTTGAACGTAAAACAATAAGAACTGCCATCCGTCAAGACAATGATTATCTTTAAAATCTCTTATAAGTAAGCGATATCAAATTTCTGACAGGTAATTGATCACTCTGGTGATGTCAGAATATCTCATCACAACACACATCAACCAGGAACAGATACAGACCACAGAGGAAAGTGACCCATCCCCTAACCCAAACAACTTTGGAAACTCCAATACAAAACATTTTCCCAAGTCTCCCGTCACTCATCACTGACGGAGACAAAGAGCAACACAATCACTGTACACCAGGGAAACCTTCCCTCAAATCAACACACTAAGAAACTGAAAGAATTGTCGAGAAATATGTAAATCCTGGCTAGTATTTAGGTGGCCATCCCCCGTTTTCTGCCCTCATGGCCAAACTTTCCAAATATTTCTCTCAAAATGTTGGACCGTGAGAAAGGCGGATTTTTCTTTCAGTGTTTAATGCTTCCCACTGGAGTTCTTTTTTTCTTTTTTTCTTTCTTTTTTCAGATCGCAGTTTTAGGTTTTGTTTTGTATTGGGTTCATTCTTTTTTTTTTAGGAGGGAGGGGGGAAGGTCACGGTGTTCAGGTTGTAGAGGTCAGGTTGTAGTGTTAGATATAGACTGTGATGGTCAGGTTGTAATGTTATATTTAAGTCGAGATGGTCAAGTTATATCCCGGTTGTAGAGTTCAAGTTGTGGGTTGTGCTCCTAAGTCACAATTACAACACCACTACAAGAAGAAATGGGACCATGACATTATGTAGAAATCTTTACACAATAAATCCTACATTTCATTAACTCTGGCCAAACCCAGACTTGATGAATAACTGATCCATGGTTACCATTTGACCTTTGACCTTAGATGTATAAAACGGTCAAATGTGACGAGATGAATCATGCAATATACTTCTGAATAAGATGCCTTCACCATTTCTGGGCCATAAGTGTTGACGGAATGTAGTGTTGGAGAAGTGTTGGTGGTAATGATGGAGAAGTGTTGGTGGGGTGTTGAACGAGGGTGTAAGGGAGTGTAAATGTTGGAGAAGGGTTTGAGAATGTTGGCTTAGAGCTGCAGAAGTGCTGGGGATGTGTCGGCAGTGTTGGAGAAGTGTTGATGATGTTGGAGTAGTGCTGAGGAGTTATTGGTGCAGCATTGGAGCAATGATCAGGAGCTGTGGCTCCAGCACAGGAGCACCATTGAGGAAGTGTTGGAGAGGTTCTTGAGCAAGAGTTGGTGTAGTGTTGGAGAGGACCTGTGATGAGATTGAATTACATACGAATGATTCATGCTTCATACTTGCACTTCCCACTAAACAGAAATAAACTTCACTAAACAATTGTAATAAATTTCACTTGAGAGTCTGGCATTAAAGATTAAGAAAATCGTAATTCACATTAAACTTTTCTTGAAGACACAGACCATGAATCTTCTTAATGTATATTACTAATATAAATTTGAAGTGAAGTCTGCTTGCATGAGGGGGCAGTAAATTATGAACCCAGGCTTTGCTTGTACAGCTGCGTCGGATATGAAGATGGCTATACGTCACACTCACCAGCCGTGACGTATTTACTTTACGATTTACGACTAGGGAGACAGACGTACAGACGGACGGACGGACGGCTGGCTGGCTGCTGTGTGATGGCTGGCTACGCTGTGTGATGGCTGGCTGCTGTGTGATGGCTGGCTGCTGTGTGATGGCTGGCTACGCTGTGTGATGGCTGGCTGGTGTGTGATGGCTGGCTGGTGTGTGATGGCTGGCTACGCTGTGTGAGCGGCAGTTTGGTACAAACAGAAGGAATGGGATTTCATAAGGACTTAATAAGACTTGTGGACCACAGAGTTTTATATACGTGACCTAATGCAGGAATAAAACGTCTGGAGTAATACAGTCCAGAATGGTATGTGTATAGAGAACACTATATAGTGGACCACATGGCTAGATAGCATCAGGAAGGCTAGATAGCATCAGAGAGTAAGTGAGCGTGGGAAAGGTGAGTAAATAAACATATACGACCGTGTGGTACGTAATCTCCAGACACGTGGTCATGTAAGGTGACACACGTGGTCATGTGACACATTAATCAATATACAAAAACGGGAAAATAAATTAATGAAAATGAAATTATACGTAAAAAACAGGTGGAAAGAGATTAATCCATAACGGAAAAGGAAAATAATGAAGAGGGAAGACAGGAGAGGTTCAGTGGTAACCAGACGAGAACGGAGAGAGGTTGTGCACTCTGACCAGTGGGGCAAACCGGGTTCACTGCTTCCCTGGTTGTCATGATAACTGTTATCATAACAAGATAATCTCCTGATATCAATATCATCCTTGTGAGAACGACGGCCATCTTATCCTCAGTCCAATGTAGCCACGTGCCAATTACAGGTTGTTTAAGATATCTAATTACTCCCAACAGATAGGAAAAATATTATCTTTAATCGTCTTTATCTACTTAATTACATATACCTACAAACCTCACGACAGTTTCTATTAATTCTAACCAAAAAATAAATAATTAGGATAAAAGATAGAAATTATAATAACAATTAGTATATCTATCTACTGATCATCAACACCTTTTAGAACAGACACATGGCTCTGAGTACTTGAGGAAAATGCGTCATTAATGAGAATACGAAATTTGCATAAAGTCTAGCAAGTGTGGTATAAGATGCTGCCACACAACGGAGCCAGACCTCAGCGTGTACATGGTCATAAGTAACTACATAATCGGCTTCACTAACTTTACGGAAGAAACTGTTTGTTCCGCCTTGTTAGCGGCCCACCAGCCGTGGTCAGGTGGGCGGGTGATTATAGTGTACGTACAGTGACGTGTGCTTCTTACCTTCTGGTAAACTGTGAGGTTGTTGGGAGGTGGGTGGGGTTGTAGGTAGGTGGGTGAGGTTGTAGGCAGGTGGGTGAGGTTGTAGGTAGATGGTGAGGTTGTTGGTAGGTGCGTGGGTGAGGTTGTAGGTAGGTGGTGAGGTTGTTGGTAGGTGCGTGGGTGAGGTTGTAGGCAGGTGGGTGAGGTTGTAGGTAGGTGGTGAGGTTGTAGGCAGGTGGGTGAGGTTGTAGGTAGGTGGGTGAGGTTGTAGGCAGGTGGTGAGGTTGTAGGTAGGTGGGTGAGGTTGTAGGTAGGTGGTGAGGTTGTTGACGATATATGATGCAGCAATATATGGCACATCGTTCCCTCCTGGCGGGAGAGTTGTCAGCTGAGGACCCGTGGTAACCGCCCGCCCGCCCGCCCGCTCCCCTCTCTCTCTCTTGCCCCACAAACATGTAAGTCGTGTGGGCGGCTCTGTGTGCACTCGTTTTTCCTTGGCAAACTTATCATTATTTTTTAACGTTACAAAATGGATGAGTTACGATGTGTTGTGAGATTCTGTGGCCAAACTTGACCAAATACCACGAGGTCGATCCTCTCACCCACCTTCTTGTATACGTATAAACATATAATGAGTTTCCAAGAGAGAATATCCTTAAATACATACAGTCACCATCAGAAGTTCAGGCCAGCACACTGTGGTGTTACATGCTTAAATAAATTCCACACACACACACACACACACACACACACACACACACACACACAGACACACACACATACACACTTATGATCACTGGAACTTGTTATATACACACTTCTGACTTGAATCTCTCGAGTACCACGTTCAGGCCTTGAGCACGACGGTGCGACCCTTGAGCACGACGGTGCGACCCTTGAGCACGACGGTGCGACCCTTGAGCACGACGGTACGACCCTTGAGCACGACGGTACGATCCTTGAGCACGACATTATTGCCAATGACCAGGACGGTAGAATCATTTGAGCACAATTGTATAACTGCTGGTTATGATAGCATGACCTCTGATCTGCTCTGATCCGAAAGGGTTAGGTCAAAGGTCAAGCCGTCACGCCCACTAAGGTCGTACCCCAAGATCAAGAGGTCAACCTCAGCACAATAAAGAAACTCAAAACTTAATAACTTGATGTACCCGAGGGAGAGTTGAGGGAGAGTTGTTAAGATATTAACTTGTAGAAACTCAAGTTGTATCTTAGGAGACGTCTGTAATACGGGGTTATTGTACTAGATTATCTGCTTCATCCAGATTCATGTAAGAAAACATGAATTTGTGATGACATCTGTTCGATATCCTATAAAATCGAAGGAAAATTTTGAAGACAAAAAATAAAAGTGTGAAAAAAATGATAAAAAATGTCTTGAAGCGGCTGGCCAGTCGGGTGTTTCATGAATAACCAAACAGGTGTATACTTTATGGCCTGTGTGTTCTGCCTGGAATTTTGGATGGTTTATTGGCCTCCAAGGCCGCCACGAAGATATCACTGTAAACATTGTATTGCCTCACAAAATACCGTCTATTATTTCACAAAAATAATCATTATAAATTTCATCAAGTTTTGGGAATACGTAATGTTCTTATCTGCTTTGTTGAACATTTTTTTGAGTGAGTTTGATTTAGGATGAAACTATTTCCTTATGATCTTTGAGGAGACGCGTTAGGCCAGTGCGTTTAAGGGCGAGTGACGGGGAATTGAGTCTATGATTTCCAACCAGCTGAGGTCGACATCACTGAGTGGTCTTACGGTTTTCAGAAGAAAGTTATTATTTCCGTAAAAGATCTTTTAAAAATATCCAAGATCGAGACTATGAAGGACGTGACATATCCATTTTCCGGCCATTAAAGTCGTCTCTACAAAGCCACTGGGAAATATTTATCATTCTCGTTATTCATAATGTTTGTCATCGTCATCTTTATCATGTTAACCGGTAAAGCACGTCAGGTACGTACGTCTCTTGCTTCCGATGATAAAACCTAGAAATCAATCTTTCCTTTTGGGTTGGTTTGGAAAATACTTCCAGAATATTTCCATACACATCATGTGGGCAAGGCGAGGCACTGGCCCACACACAAGTGTCGTGTGAGAAGACTACACTCTGTGTGGCTCTTGTCTTTCGGAAGGTAAACTGAGGAACTCAAGTTTCTTATATCTTTTCAGGAAATGACGATAAAGTTAGGAAATAATTTTCTATTCAGGACACAATATGTCGTAAGACAACATACACTCCGTCACCAACAATATTCTTCAGGTCACTGTGCCGCGCCATCAAGCAAGGACGCTCCCTCTATCACAAAAATATTTACATAAGAAAAATGCAAAAGATGTATCAAGAAAAATGAAATTTTCTGAGGTAAAAACTCGTTAACATTTTAGGTTCCATCTTCGTGGCCAGGCAGGCCTCCGTGAAGACCTCCACACTGACCTGATATGAACGGTTTGTGCTTATACAGCTTTGTGTCTGGCTCTACACTGAGTGTCGGGAACACATTCAGTATAACACCTGATGTATAGCTATATCTAACTATAACACCTGATATACAGCTATATCTATGTCCTGACACGCTGATGCAAGGCTCAGTGTTCAGCGTTAAACATGGGACCCCAGACCTTTCCACGTACCCAGCGCCACCTACACTGCCCACTGAAACACCACTGAACACACACAACCAGCTGATCCACCTACACTGCCCACTGGAACACCACTGAACACACACAACCAGGTCATCCATCTACACTGCCCACTGGAACACCACTGAACACACACAACCAGCTCATCCACCTACACTGCCCACTGCAACACCACTGAACACACACAACCAGGTCATCTGATGCTGGTGCTGGTCTTGCTCCACTCGTCATGATGTGAGGATCAGGGAGCCTTGTCTTGCCCCGAGGGTTATAATCCTGGGTGGACGAGGCGCCCCCCCCCCCCCCAGGGAAGTGTGTGTGTGTGTGTGTGTGTAGACCCCAGCCCCGGGGTTGTCGTCCTGGGTACAAACACGACACTAAGTTAACAAAGTCGATCGCTGAACTCCTGACCCGAAACGACGACCACGGTCCTGACCTCCTCCTCCCACTCCTCACGACGGTACGACCCTTGACTGCGACGGTACGACCCTTGACTGCGACGGTACGACCCTTGACCACGACGGTACGACCCTTGAGCACGACGGTACGACCCTTGAGCACGACGGTACGACCCTTGACCACGACGGTACGACACTTGAGAACGACGGTACTACCCTTGAGCAAGACGGTACGACGCTTGACCACGACGGTACGACCCCTGAGCACGACGGTACGACCCTTGAGCAAGACGGTACGACCCTTAGAGATGGTGTAGGATTTGACGTAACTCTTAAGAGGGAGTTCTGAGGCCAAGCATATCGAATCTGGGTCGTACCCTCGTGCTCAGTAGTCGTATGGTCGTGCTCAAGGATCGCGTCGACGTGTTAAAGGGTCGTACATCAGCTCTCAAAGCGCTAAGTGAAAAAAAAGTCACGGTCACGTAATTATTTGTTATCATTTATCTGTGCAGTAGTGGGAGGGTGGTTACCACTGGTGGATGATCAGTGGGAGGGAGGTTACCACTGGTGGATGATCAGTGGGAGGGAGGTTACCACTGGTGGATGACCAGTGGGAGGGAGGTTACCACTGGTGGATGACCAGTGGGAGGGAGGTTACCACTGGTGGATGATCAGTGGGAGGGAGGTTACCACTGGTGGATGACCAGTGGGAGGGAGGTTACCACTGGTGGATGACCATCTTGAGCATTATGTTCATGTCTGAGCGACCTCAGCGTGTTCCCGGAACTCCATCTCAGAAAGACAATACTGGTTCTGTTCCGCTGGTTCTTGTCTGATTCTTTCCATTCATGGAACAGGAACAAAATCAACAAACTCTCCCTCTAAGAAAAGTCAACACTTATTTTCAGCGACCAGACTCCAGCCTTCATCTTCTCCAACATTTCCAGACTGTAACATTCACTAATTCTATCCTGGACTGTGATTATAATTTTTCTATTCATTGGTTAACAGTTTTGTTGAATCATAACGACCCTGTTCGCTGTCATTAACGCAGGCATAATTGACCTCTAATTCCCCCGTTAGAGAGAAACCTCAGTGACAACTGTGAACCACCTCATAAAGCCACACCAAACCTCCGCTTAACTTGGTCATAACAGTAACATTTTTGCTACAGAGTTGCTAACGCTGGGCGACCAAGAGAGGCTACACCAGGGGGCTACACCACTGTTATGATGGTCATTAACGGGCTACACCAGGGGGCTATACCAGGGGGCTGCCAGACCACCACCATGACCTGAGTCAAGACCTGTATTCAGGTTGGATGACCCACTACAGGTCAGGGGGACGAGGCGACCTGGTCTTCGTCCATCAAGTGCATCCACCACCATCCGTCGCCTCACATCCACATTGCCGCACGTACATCCCTGACGGATGATACTCATATCCAGCTCTTCTTTAACCGTGTCCCATCTCCTTGTCCCATCCCCGTGTCCCATCCCCATCACGTATACTTCCTCAACCATCACCACATCGTCCGAGACCCTCCCTCCCTCCCTCACCACGTAACCTTCCTGGTTATAATCGACCATGTAAACTAGAACACAATTTGTTGAGCACGTGTCAGAGGTGAGGACCAGCTGGTTATGGTAGCAACAAGTCAGGAACGTGTTGTGGACAGTCCATGACAGCGACTGACCCACACAATGTTCACGATGAATGACGCGTCAGGCGCCAAGCGTGAATGAAACGTTCATAAGTGAACCCAGGTTGGACAACACGAAGAGAAAATATGAATAATTCCTTATACATTGACGATGGGAAGTGAGGTGGAGGAGGCAGTTCATGAGACAGCTGCTGCTGCCTCACACACACACACACACACACGACACACATGTGGCTACAACACCTGAGCTTCTCTCCTACAATACTACGTCTGGGACACCTGAGACTCCCTCAAGGTAATACAAAAATAAATAATAATACGGCTAATTACTCCTACAGAATAACGTCTTAATGACTCAGACTGACAAGGCAAGTGTTACAATAACAACTACAACAATGATGATAATGATAATGATAATGATGATAATAATAATGATAATAACAACTGTAGTCATGCAGGATACAGCATGTGTAATATTCATGCACAGTTGTATGACTATGATACAGTTTACAAGTTTTGAATGTCCCAGACGACGGGAGATAAACCCTCTCAACCTCCGTATTTAAATGTCCCAGCGCGCGGTAGTTGAAATGTCCCGGTATATGGCCTTTTAAGTGTCCCAGAGCGTGGCAATTTAAATGCCCAGGTACATACATGGTGGCGCTTTAAATGTGTCGGGCGCTTTAGGTATGTCACAAGAATGAAACGTGATTTTGAACTCATACAAACTGAGCATTATATATATATATATATATATATATATATATATATATATATATATATATATATATATATATATATATATATATATATAATCTTTATCACTAAATTTTGCAATACTCAGAGTGTTGCTTCAAGTGTGTGTCTGGCCTTCTGCACGCGAGTGTTGAGTTTGATGGTAAAACTTGCAACATCCAAGTTGCACTCACCCCCACCCAACCCCCTCCTCCTCGTCAGGGGCCATTGGAAGCAAGTCCCACATGCAAACACGATTACCAAACTTTAGAGGAAACTTCTCAACAGCTATACGTAGCAATCGAAGTGTATTTATATGATGGGTGAGGATGTTTCCATGTATGATGGGTGAGGATGTTTCCATGTCAAACATAAATAGGTTTAGTTGAAGGTGATCATTGGAAACCTTGACCTAGGCCACGATTGCAACACTGGGAGATGAAGTAGTTACGTGGGAGAACAACGGTGCAGTGTTCTGACCTTGGTCGTGGTGTCAGGGGGTGGGTCGTGACGGGTCGTGGTGTCAGGGGTGGGTCGTGGTGTCAGGGGTGGGTCGTGATGGGTCGTGGTGTCAGGGGTGGGTCGTGACGGGTCGTGGTGTCAGGGGTGGGTCGTGGTGTCAGGGGTGGGTCGTGATGGGTCGTGGTGTCAGGGGTGGGTCGTGATGGGTCGTGGTGTCAGGGGTGGGTCGTGATGGGTCGTGGTGTCAGGGGTGGGTCGTGATGGGTCGTGGTGTCAGGGGTGGGTCGTGACGGGTCGTGGTGTCAGGGGTGGGTCGTGGTGTCAGGGGTGGGTCGTGATGGGTCGTGGTGTCAGGGGTGGGTCGTGATGGGTCGTGGTGTCAGGGGTGGGTCGTGATGGGTCGTGGTGTCAGGGGTGGGTCGTGACGGGTCGTGGTGTCAGGGGTGGGTCGTGATGGGTCGTGGTGTCAGGGGTGGGTCGTGACGGGTCGTGGTGTCAGGGGTGGGTCGTGATGGGTCGTGGTGTCAGGTTCATCATCAACGACCCGCACAACCATGCTAGTAGTGAACGTCACACACGAGCCGTGCAAAATGTTCAGTAACAAAGCTCATCTCTGGTTCACGGTTCTGTATACACGGACCCCCATCCTGACCTCATACCATGTATACACGGACCCCCATCCTGACCTCATACCATGTATACACGGACCCCCATCCTGACCTCATACCATGTATACACGGACTGAGGTATGTATGTGGATAATGTATGTATGGGTACGCATGTGTCGTGCGTGTGTGTGTGTGTGTGTGTGTGTGTGTGTGTGTGTGTGTATGTGTGTATGTGTGTGTGTTGAAATCATCATCTCTCCTACAATAAAGGTTAATATTTCAAGAACCTTCCCATTAAACCTTAAACCACTACGGCGTGTACCCGGGCCAGGCCTCCTGTACCCGGGCCAGGCCTCCTGTACCCCTCCCTGTACCCGGGCCAGTCCTCCTGTACCCGGGCCAGGCCTCCTGTACCCGGGCCAGGCCTCCTGTACCCCTCCCTGTACCCGGGCCAGTCCTCCTGTACCCGGGCCAGGCCTCCTGTACCCGGGCCAGGCCTCCTGTACCCCTCCCTGTATCAAGACAGTCAACTTGATGTCGACAGTTGCTGGTGTGTAAGTTGTCAGTGCTGGACCAAAATGGTTAATTTTACCTTTAATGGAAAATCATGACGAAAAGTTTCAGTTTGATATTATGAAACTACATCGTGAAAATATGAAAAATACTGTAATCATGTTTTGTGATTAATGTTTAATACTTCAGTCAAATATTTATAATGAACAGCTATTACATTAACAGGTACATGAATAATTAAATACAGAATAGTTTATGAAAAAAAATATTCAGTATCTTGTGAGAGGAGTCACGTGAACATGCGTAGATTTTTGTAAAATAAGACACTGTCCTCCAGACGAGGCAAGACAGTGTCAGGCAAATAAGTATACGTAAGCCAGATTCTCTAAAAAGAATATCTCGTCTACTGACCTTAAGGACGAAGACCCCCTTGACAAAACAGTGTATCACGATCATATGTACATTTCCTGTCATCAAGAACTTTTGGCTAGAGGTTCATGGCAACACTGTTTGCAGAAACACTGTGCCAATTTGGTGGTAAATTATTACTGTTATTCCTCATGTTAATATTACAAGAACACACAAGTGGAAGATGATGACAAAATACAAACATAATAATGAAAAATATTTTGATCATTAGATCAGGTCAACATGTGACCACTGATCAGGTCAACATGTGACCACTGATCAGGTCAACATGTGGCCACTGGTCAGGTCAACATGTGGCCACTGGTCAGGTCAACATGTGACCACTGGTGTAACACTTTACTTCCAGGCTGATTCATCATGCAGGCAACCCCCCTCCGTCAGAGGTAACACTGTACGATATTTTTCGTGTGTTCAGGATCGACTTTGGTGAGAGTGAGAGGATAATGTGGGCCAGGGTACCGCGTCGTCAGCATCACCCACCCTGACGACCACGTGTTGACCCTTCCTCTGACACCAACATGACAACACCACCTTGTTAACACCGAGGTAACAGCTTTATGATGAGTGTCTGGTGGGTTACCTGCTGTCACACCGAGGTAACAGCTCTACCCCGAGTCCTTTCCTGCAGTGACAGACAACAACAACAAGACACATCCATCACAGTTGTACCAGCAGGAGGCAACCCTCAAGTTAGGGTGGTGACGTACAACATGGCACACTGACGTAACACTGTAACTGCCTGTGTTGTATCTGTGTCTTGTGCTTCACTCCTACTGTCTCCTTCCTCACGTTCCCCACCAGATAATGATCATCAAATGACTAAAATTACGAAATTTGGACATTATGCACAAGAACTGGACCAAATCCTCTTCACAACATGTTCAGTACAGGAACAACACAAACACAGGTCTTGCCATACAAGTAGTGGGTGTTGATCATCCAGCCATATGAACCAGGGAAGTCAACAGGTGTCATGTTGACGAGTCTTCCCAAACACCTGCGCTGACAACCATTGTCCTAGAACATTGTTACTGACCTGAGCGACAATAATGGCTAACATCAAAGTGCCAATTTCAAGTGACCCGATGTCGTTTACTGATCCTGAAGCTTATGTCTGGTCTCCACCCTTTAAGGCCACTTCCCCTCCCCATCCTACCTTCTACTAACACTGTAGTGATCAGTCATTATGACCATCCTTTGTTTACAAGCTTCTGAGAACAGACTGTGAGTCAGGTGTGTGTCTCACGTGTCTGGAGAAAGTCACATCTCACATAGATAAGCGTTTCCTTTATTAATGTTTATGAACACAATCATATTACTAATTATTTCTGTATTACACAAATTACATTTCACAATAAATCATAATATATTCTAACAGTGTGACTGAAGTGAATGAGGATCTTTGGGTCCACAAAACCTTCACTGGAGCGAAGACCACGACCAATTGCCACTCACTCGTTACGACACTCAACTACCTCCCTGATAGTCTCGTAGTCTGACGGTCCTTTCTGACCCACGTCCTCCCAGCCACACCTGACCTCCCCACGTCCTCCCAGCCACACCTGACCTCCCCACGTCCTCCTAGCCACACCTGACCTCCCCACGTCCTCCCAGCCACACCTGACCTCCCCACGTCCTCCCAGCCACACCTGACCTCCACACGTCCGGCCAAACTGTAAACATTTCCCGACCAATGTTGAGGGAGACGCGGCCGCTGTGATTGTCTCCGGACTTGGCTCATCCAGGTTGAAGACTCGCTCAAATTACCGCCTCCATCCCCGACACTCATCACCATTACCCGCCACGCTGGCTGTGTTGTGCTGGCTGTGGGCCACGCTGGCTGTGTTGTGCTGGCTGTGTTGTGCTGGCTGTGGGCCACGCTGACTGTGTTGTGCTGGCTGTGTTGTGGTGGCTGTGGGCCACGCTGGCTGTGTTGTGCTGGCTGTGTTGTGGTGGCTGTGGGCCACGCTGGCTGTGTTGTGCTGGCTGTGGGCCACGCTGGCTGTGCTGTGCTGGCTGTGTTGTGGTGGCTGTGGGCCACGCTGGCTGTGTTGTGGTGGCTGTGGGCCACGCTGACTGTGTTGTGGTGGCTGTGGTGGGTTTGCTGGTGGTGGTGTGGTCAGAGGCTACCCCAGACGGGAGGTCCAGGCAGGGGTCGGGAGAGGGTCAGGCAGGGGTCAAGAAGGGGCCAGGAAGAGGTCACGAGAGGGCCAGGCAGGGGTCATAAGGGGGTCAGTCAGGGGTCAGGCAGTGGGCCGGGTCAGGCCTGGCCAGGCAGGGTGGCTCAGATGGACCCAAGTGATCACCAGCCAGGCCACCAACTAGATAGACAAGTGATCCAGGCGAGAGAACCTTCTAATTCCCCGGGTTGGCTCCGCTGAATGGCCCGGAAACGTCGATCAAAGGATTAAGACGAGAAAATAGTTGCCCTGCCATTAAGACCCGAGACACGGGAGAAAATGGGATGGTGTGGGAGGGTGTCCACATCTCCAACACGTCTCTCCAACACCAACGATTCACCAGATCTCCAACATACAGTGGTATACCACAAAGTCTCCAACGTAGCTACAGGTGAATGATTTACACCCACGAAAAATACAGATAAAAGTTTAACAAAAAATCTTTTGAAAATTAGAAAAAATTACTTTAATCAATAGCTTTTTAAATGTTATCACGTTCAGCAGAACCCAATGAAGAACAACAAAATTCGCTGAACAAAATTCCAGAATCACATATAAACTTATCTAATAAATTAGTTCACAGCCACAAACACGAGAAACTAAAACCTTACCAGTATAAACACCTGGATAATGTTATTTATGAACGCCAACCTCATACATAATACCTACAAGTTAAACCCATCAAGACGTAGAAACAAAGTTCTTAAGGAGGAGACTGTAAAACCCGCAACTCAACCCTGGAATAAATCCACCCACAGTGGACACTAACCCACCCACAAAGGACACTGAATCACCCACAGTAGACACTAACCCACCCACAGTGGACATCTTCAGTGGCACAACATAACAACCCTCCACAGCTGCATTATTTACAGTCAATCATGAATCTTGGATGTTACAAGTTACCAAGTTTACTGCAAGATGAATGTGAGGCAGGAGACCACAGCATGGGTCTACTGTTGCTCATAACGTTAATTGTAAGATAGTACAATGGTTCGACTCCAGGCTGTGATACATCTGAGACAGTAAAGCCCGTCAATTACTTAATTACATTAGTTACGATCCTAACTTTATCTAACTTGATATACGAGCAGATGTTTCTGGCCTAGCGATTCCACTCTCAACCCTACACAGAACACTATGTATAAATGTTTATCACTGTGACGTCATAACATCATAATTCTACCCACGACTCTGGCATTGTACCACGCGAGCTAACAGGCAACTGACCAACCATTAATTACCCTATTAATCTATAGAACTGGGGCATTGTCGGGTGATTAATCCGAGCCACGTCATCATCCGCTATTTTTTCAATATATCAAATCATAATTCAGCTCTACACCATCACTGCCAGCCGCACGATACGTGTACACCACAGCATCTCCAACCAATAAACACAAAATGAATCTTGAGCCAGAAGCATCGGTGTTGTTGGGTCGTGTGTTGTCCTCACACTGCTGCTCTCATCCTCATATTGTTCGTGTGTTCTCCTCACACTGCTGCTCACATCCTCATAATGTTATGTCCTCACAATTGCCAACATGTCATAAGCAGACACATACCCGACTCCAAGTCATGTCAGTTGGAAAGGTAAAATGTTAAGTTATAATGAGACGAGACGTATTAACCAAAGGTCGTCTGGTGGACGTTAAGACCACAATTGTTCCTTGAGTAAGAGCACTTGTACTGGGAAGTTGACGATACAGCAGACTGCGCCGGTGGCACTATGTGTGTACGACCTGCTACTGAACATGTTTATGTATCTAATTGCCAAGCGATGTCTCAAGGCTGGGAGCAACACGGGCCACCCTCCGTGTGAACCTCTGAGGGAAATAAAACTGGCTCGTTCAAGATAATGAGGCGACCAGACGACGGGAGACTCGCTACAGCATCCAGATCCTGTGAGCAGACGACGGGAACATTTCTGTCTGAAATCCCACCAAAAAGTAAGAAAGAATTGCGAAATATTCACAATGGAAGAGAGAAATAACATAGAGCATCTATCACACGAGTATTACCCACACCAGAAACTCAGTAAATGAAAAAGAAAGAAAATACGAGTGTGTGTGTGTGTGTGTGTGTGTGTGTGTGTGTGTGTGTGTGTGCGTGTGTGTGCTTGAGAAGTGGGCCGCGTGAGGCAAGACGCTGCTACACTGAGCCAGTATAACCCACTAACACTGAGGAGGGAGGCAGGCGAGGCAAGACGTTGCCGCCACACTGAGGCAGTATAGTGCAGGCCTCCTGCACGACTCCCTCGGGGTTCCACTCGCCGCCCTGAGCCTCCATAAAACTTTCCTCTGACACACAACGCAATTATTGTCCTGTTCCCAAACATGCACCGAGAATTTCTGTGGCACGCGGGCCTTCAGGGACCACGTTCCCCCGCGGCACTTGATGTAGACATGTGTTGCTGCTACGACAACCCTGACCAGGCACTTCACATGCTCGGCCTGTCGATGGTAACGCTGGTTCAGACCTAACATCGTGTTATCAATAATGAGACGAACGTAACTTTACGACGCAAGACGCGTTGTGTATGTGACGGACGTAACCTTACGACGCAAGACGCGTTGTGTATGTGACGGACGTAACCTTACGACGCAAGACGCGTTGTGTATGTGACGGACGTAACTTTACGACGCAAGACGCGTTGTGTATGTGACGGACGTAACTTTACGACGCAAGACGAGTTGTGTATGTGACGAACGTAACTTTACGACGCAAGACGAGTTGTGTATGTGACGAACGTAACCTTACGACTCAAGACGCGTTGTGTATGTGACGAACGTAACTTTACGACGCAAGACGCGTTGTGTATGTGACGGACGTGACCTTACGACGCAAGACGAGTTGTGTATGTGACGGACGTAACTTTACGACGCAAGACGCGTTGTGTATGTGACGGACGTAACTTTACGACGCAAGACGCGTTGTGCATGTGACGGACGTAACTTTACGACGCAAGACGCGTTGTGTATGTGACTAAATTCTTCACTACAAGGTTACCATCACGTTAAACGTGAGGAACCCGCGTGTGAGGCGGGCGGCACGACCTCTGATGATACTGGTGTACGACCCTCGGGTAGGATGACTTGGCCTTTGACCTGATCCTCAGGGGTCAGGTTACAGGTCACGTGGTCACACACAAGTGTCGTCCTGCAGTCCCCAAGGGTTGGATGGTGTCCATACCTTAGAGACATTTAAATGTGTACAGAGCGGGAGATAAAGTCTGGGGTGTGTGAATATCATATGTGAATATACCATGGGAATATCTTACGTGAATATCCAAGGTGATATATCATGGGAATATCTTATGTGAATCTCCATTGTTGATATCCTACGTGGATATCCTATGTATCATGTGATTACAAAGAATATCCTATGTGAATACATTATGTGATTATGGAGAATATCCTATGTGAATACATTATGTGATTACGGAGAATATCCTATGTGAATATCCTTCGCTACTCCAGTTATATCTACATTAGCAAAAGCTCATTATGATTCCAGTGTTGTAGCG
>NC_092249.1:1311613-1324113 GCF_036320965.1 Panulirus ornatus | reverse complement strand
TCGTGCTACCCTTCCTCAGTGTTACCAGGTACCTCGTGCTACCCTTCCTCAGTGTTACCAGGTACCTCGTGCTACCCTTCCTCAGTGTTACCAGGTACCTCGTGCTACCCCTTCCTCAGTGTTACCAGGTACCTCGTGCTACCCTTCCTCAGTGTTACCAGGTACCTCGTGCTACCCTTCCTCAGTGTTACCAGGTACCTCGTGCTACCCCTTCCTCAGTGTTACCAGGTACCTCGTGCTACCCCTTCCTCAGTGTTACCAGGTACCTCGTGCTACCCTTCCTCAGTGTTACCAGGTACCTCGTGCTACCCTTCCTCAGTGTTACCAGGTACCTCGTGCTACCCCTTCCTCAGTGTTACCAGGTACCTCGTGCTACCCCTTCCTCAGTGTTACCAGGTACCTCGTGCTACCCTTCCTCAGTGTTACCAGGTACCTCGTGCTACCCTTCCTCAGTGTTACCAGGTACCTCGTGCTACCCTTCCTCAGTGTTACCAGGTACCTCGTGCTACCCTTCCTCAGTGTTACCAGGTACCTCGTGCTACCCTTCCTCAGTGTTACCAGGTACCTCGTGCTACCCCTTCCTCAGTGTTACCAGGTACCTCGTGCTACCCCTTCCTCAGTGTTACCAGGTACCTCGTGCTACCCCTTCCTCAGTGTTACCAGGTACCTCGTGCTACCCTTCCTCAGTGTTACCAGGTACCTCGTGCTACCCTTCCTCAGTGTTACCAGGTACCTCGTGCTACCCTTCCTCAGTGTTACCAGGTACCTCGTGCTACCCTTCCTCAGTGTTACCAGGTACCTCGTGCTACCCTTCCTCAGTGTTACCAGGTACCTCGTGCTACCCCTTCCTCAGTGTTACCAGGTACCTCGTGCTACCCTTCCTCAGTGTTACCAGGTACCTCGTGCTACCCTTCCTCAGTGTTACCAGGTACCTCGTGCTACCCTTCCTCAGTGTTACCAGGTACCGAGATCACAAGAAATTACTTCTCTCGTATCCTGTCATTATGTACCTACGTCTACAACTACAATATGTACTTGGCAAACACAAAACAAAGATTTTGTAATATGTAAACACTCTGGTTCAGTGTCACTTGTCACTGAACTGTTCGAAAAATTTTCCACTCTTTCTTCAAGTGTATTTCCAGTATTGCCACATGCCGCTTTGACTGATGATGGCGCGTCTGTACGTGCGTGGCCTCCGGTCGTGCTCAAGGGTCGTACCGTCATGCTCAAGGGTCGTACCGTCGTGCTCAAAGGTCGTACCGTCGTACTCAAGGGTCGTAACGTCGTGCTCAAGGGTCGTACCGTCGTGCTTAAGGGTCGTACCGTCGTGGTCAAGAGTCGTACCGTCGTGCTCAAGGGTCGTACCGTCGTGCTCAAAGGTCGTACCGTCGTGCTCAAGGGTCGTACCGTCATGCTTAAGGGTCGTACCGTCGTGGTCAAGAGTCGTACCGTCGTGCTCAAGGGTCGTATCGTCGTGCTCAAGCGTCGTACCGTCGTGCTCAGGGGTCGTACCGTCGTGGTCAAGAGTCAAATCAAAAAGCAGACGATAACTCGTCTGGAGAACCAATCACAGTGAAGGTAAGAACCATTGTACCACGATGGTCAAAACAAAATCTGATATTTCCCTCCACAAGTGACTCTCGAACCCCTAATAACACGAGTTATTGCACGGAGAAAAAATAAGGTGGTTGACAACTGTCGCAAAGATGAATGTAGTATCTGCTACATGACTACACTTCTTTATTATATATTTATCATCATCCCAGCATTATCTATCAGTATCCCAGAATTATCTATTATCATCCCAGCATTATCTATCATCATCCCAGGATGAATGTCTATGGAAGAGTTCTGTCTGCGGTTGCCTACGACAACCAGCAGCAGGGAAATGTACATTTCTTCATAGTAAAAAGTACTTTGAGTCTACTTGCAGTGATACAGCCTCACTAAAGGTGACTTTTCAACAAGCGTTCTGACGCCCAGCAGGCAGAGTCCGGTAACACCAGCACGGGTTCATATATGATGGTTTGTTGTAGGTTTATCGACGTTTCAATTGCTTTTCTTGATGTTTCAGTTGCTTTACAAAATTTTCGTGTTTTCATATGTTTATGCTCAGTGTGTTGGCTATAGTGTATATGTAAACATTACTTGTATGTTACGGAGGAAGGATGTTACTCTCTCTCTCTCTCTCTCTCTCTCTCTCTCTCTCTCTCTCTCTCTCTCTCTCTCTCTCTCTCTCTTAACCTTGTATGTATACGACACCTTTATTACACACACACACACACACACACACACATACACCAGCGTACGCCAGGCACCTATTTCTCTGACCACACGCGAATGTAATGTGTGTGTGTGTGTGTGTGTTGTGTGTGTGTGTGTGTGTGTGTATGTGTGTGTGTGTGTGTGTGTGTGTGTGTGTGTGTGTGTGATGGCCACCAGTCGTGCCCACATACACAGCACAACCCACGACTGACACACAGAGTGTAAAGCGTTGTCGCTTTGACACCTCTGGTGCCGCTGTGCGCCAAATGGTTGTCGCTTTTCCATTGTTCTTGAATTTTCTCAGCCAATTAGCTTAACAAGGTAGGTGGAGGTGGCATCTGACCTGCGTTTCAGCGAACGTGGCAATTACGATGATCGGATCACCTCGCTTTGAAGAACAAGCGGCCAGCAGTGTTACCACCTCGCCTGCATTTTAGGTCCACGTCGGGAGCTAATCACCATTGGGTACGAGCCTTCTGATTGGTCGGTTGTCTCAGCATATTTTGTGCACTGGGCAGTTGGTGCACGTCACGTGCAGTGCAAGGCATCTGACACGCACGTGCATGAAGGAATTTTCCTCGTGTTCACATGATCGACCGATTTACAAGCAGGAACCTGACCTGACCTGACCTGACCTGACCTGACCTGACGATGAGACGGTTCTATAGCCGGGTCAGGTCAGCCCACCAGGTGACCATCAAGGTCAGTCTCCACACAATCAACACCAGCAGTTCTCCACCCCCATCATCTCCATCACTCCTCCAACACCAACACCAATATTGTATAAACTCCACCATCACCGACACGAACATTAACATCAACAACCACAAAAATAATCCTCACTCCAACAACACTGCAACACAGACTGTATTCCTCCAACAACAACACTGCACCACAGACTGTATTCCTCCAACAACAACACTGCAACACAGACTGTATTCCTCCAACAACAACACTGCAACACAGACTGTATTCCTCCAACAACAACACTGCAACACAGACTGTATTCCTCCAACAACAACACTGCAACACAGACTGTATTCCTCCAACAACAACACTGCAACACAGACTGTATTCCTCCAACAACAACACTGCAACACAGACTGTATTCCTCCAACAACAACAACAACAACAGCACCACTACAACCCCCCCACAACACGAGATACAACGGGAAAATTATGAGAAGAAATATGTATATTTCCAGCAGCTAAGAGGAAAATTCTGGAACTTTAGCGAGAACATGACAAAGCATGGCACCAATTACTGCCTGGTTGTTAGCCAGGAACACCTGACACACAGACGACCAGTTACCACCACTTGTTGTGACCTGCATCATGCACACCTTCAGGCAGGCAACCACCTTCAGGTTCATACAACATCTGTAGTTTTCTGAATATTGTCATATAAGAAGATTAACTGTCCACTGACTTGATGGTTGAAATATATAACAACACAAAGTTAAAATGTAATACATATACACATCTGACTGTTTCTCGTCCATAGCACGCCGTCTACTAAATATACATATATATATATATATATATATATATATATATATATATATATATATATATATATATATATATATATATATACGGAAAATGTCTCCTGGTCATAGAAGCGTACATTTCTCTAGCGAGGTGTGGAGTGCCACAGATGAGGCGACCAGTAACCAACTCGCCCTCCCCCCGCACACATTAGCGCGTCAGTCAGCAACTGTAATTGTTTTAATCACTGGCGTCCACTCACTTTGATGCTGGTAATGAAATAGTTTTCCAATTACGCTGCACCAATTACTATTCAGTAAATCACTCAGCTGGACATTCAATTACTGTTTGTAAGAGTATTTAAAAGACATTGTACGTTGTTCTGTCTGCATACACAACTTGACACTTTGTAAGTGTGTTACTTATCTGCAAACGTAACACAAAGCGCATTCTATGGCCCCATACTTTCGATAAAAGTAGAGACGACAAACACACATATGTAAGTATATAAGTACGTGTGTGTGTGTGTGTGTGTGTGTGTGTGTGTGTGTGTGTGTGTACACTACGGACAGGCGTATAGTGCCTTGTGGTGGATTCCTGTGTGTGTGAACTTCAAGCTGTGTTGTTAGTGAGGTTGTTAGGATGAGAGACAGATCCCTGCATGGACCCAGCCCCTCCCTCGTTAGCCCGCCGTGGTAGCAGTAGTAACGAGGGAAGTGGGTCAGCTGGACCGTACATTAATCACCCTTGATAAGGTCAATCAATGTCTCCCATTCCCTGGTACACGTACCGAGCGATGATGTGACATTTATGACTATCAGCGGCCAGGGTCATTAAGGTCGTTTGTGTCAAGTTATAACTAACGAATGAACAATCGTTAACAGCTTCCTCAATTGTTGTAAATGATTGTGAGACAGTACAGGCTCACACTACATAATATGTATGATCAAAGTGTCTACTTGGCATTCTAATAATTACTGTTATCAAACTGCATGAGAGAGAGAGAGAGAGAGAGAGAGAGAGAGAGAGAGAGAGAGAGAGAGAGAGAGAGAGAGAGAGTATAGGATCATGACATGGTGATGCGTTGTGTTCAAAGGTCATATCGTCATGTGTTCAGTGGTCGTTGCGTCAAAGTTCAAATAGTGTTAGTTCAGGGTATAGTGTCAGCCGCCCATCTCAAGTACTACATGATGAACATACACAGTCCACCACCGACCATCCTGTACTTCAACGTGGAAAAATAGATCCTACAGTAAGATTCTTCACGTACTCTCTCTCATTCTTCCAGGAACAGCTGTGTGATGCATCATGTTACGATGACATGAATCACCAATGGAGGTACATCCAGGCACTGTGTTCTGTATTGAACAGGTCAAGATTCTGGCATCCTTCTGCTGGCTGTTCTCACATGTTCATCACTGAACAGGTTAATGTCTTCTTATGAAAATGATAACAGTCATATATTTAGGTGATAGTGATGATAGTATTTCCAGATATATATATATATATATATATATATATATATATATATATATATATATATATATATATATATACATATATATATATATATATCCAATTCATCACACTAGACCATAACACATGACACACAGTGATGATGAACCACTGTGTGTGTGTGTGTGTGTGTGTGTGTGTGTGTGTGTGTGTGTGTGTATGGTGTCCTTGTCCTCTGCTTCGAGTCCTGAAGCGTTTGACTAACACTTTTCGACCTGGTCGTAACAGAAGTGAGCAACAAATATCTAAAATATTCCGTTCTATGATTATCGGAAATTATTTCCAAAATGTAAAATTGAGCGAGAGATTAAAACTTGCTCGTCAAAAGACCTATTGAATACCAGTAACACAGACCGGCTTTATTTTTGCCAATATCTTCCCTCGCTTTGTCCGTCGTGTTTCACAAACTGAAATTCGTTATGAAAATATAAAGATGAGTTAAATTATGCATCGTGCCCGGGCATTAATGGCTTGTTACACGAGCACGCGCATGACTGCGGGACTACTCAACCACCAGTTACAGTGGTTGGTGGTTATGGTCGGCTTAATGAGGGTAACGATATATGCCAACATTATGGTCGCTCTCATGTTCCACTCCCTGACCCAGGTGGGTGTATGTGCCTCCCAGACACATAGTCTGCTGCCATTCACTCCACAAACACTGACTGCATCTCAAACATAACAACCGTCATACAACCATCACAACTACCTGGTGTTGACGTGGTCAGGACAATCCCTAATTGTAGTAGAATTACCCCCTGGTGATGACCTGATTGAGCCCTTCCATTATTGTAGTCAAATAAGCTCCTTATGGAGAGAGCGTCGCTGACACAGTCATCTCCCTTACTGTAGTCAAATGAGCCGCCGTTGCTCACGTAAAGGAGGCCCCTCACCCTAGTATGGTCAAATTAGCTCCCCCCTCATCGTTGAGACCTTCCTCTATTACTGACAAATTAGCGGGCCAACTTTGCGAGACGAGCTATCGAGGACATCATCAGCCGAGTTAATGTAGCAGACAACTGCTCACATCAAGTCCCTAACTGAATTGACTCTGACCCCCATCCTTTCCCTCCTCTCCCCCCGGCAGCAGCAAGCGTACCGTGAAACTAATCTCAGCAAACGTTTTATAATAAACGAGGCGACGCGAGAAGGTTGTGAGGCCGGGATGATGCACTTTACCAATGGTAATCTCCACTTGCCTCTCTCTCTCTCTCTCTCCTCATCCTGAAATTGTTGTAGTGTTGTAGTTGTATCTATCTATCTCTTGAAGTTATTATAACATCGGTTATTGTATGGCAGCATCTATTGTTGTAATAACTGTAGTCTTGTATTGATCTATCTCTAACGTTTATTATATCATTGTATATCGCATTGATTCAATTAACCTGACATTTCCTGAAGTTATTGTGATAATACCAAGTGCATTACGTCTATATCTGCTGCAGTTATTGTATTTATTGCCTACTGTATTGTTGTAATAATCCTGCATCTCTTGCAGTTATCACAAATACTGACTAACTACTGTTGTATTCATTTTCCAACTCCACACGTCTCCTGGTCATCTCTACATGTAAGCAACCTACATTAATCTTACCTACATGATAACCTGTACATTGTGTTGATCTGTACCAGTGGCCGCCTGTGTGTAGCTCACACCTGCATCACAATGGTGACCTAAATATAACGATCGACGAAGTTTGATTATCATGTGGTTACCCACTTAACCCTAACAACGTCACTAACAATCGCTCCTCTACAAACGACATTTAACTAATTTTTGTGCTGCCTAAAATATCATTAACAGCTATTCAATTACCTCAGCCATACAGCACCTCTCTTATAAACTACCTGTTCAACTTAATGATTGTTCAAAGACGAATTACAAGGACTTTATAAGTTCATTTCTTGGACATCGCCTTTATTCAAAAATGGATTCAGTTACATCCACAACTTGTTTAAACAATCAAGATCTTTCTTAACCAAGGGCCAGAATCACCTTCGTGTGTGAGTGCCACAAAAGCATCAAGTCAGACCAGACCACCACAAGCAGACACAACCCTCATCTCGTGAGCTATGTACAAACTCGGGTTTAATCTTGTTCCAGACAAACTGTTGACCCCACCTTCTATCACCAGGTCACCTCCATCACCAGGTCACCTCCATCACCAGGTCACCTCCATCACCAGGTCACCTCCATCACCAGGTCACCTCCATCACCAGGTCACCTCCATCACCAGGGTCACCTCCATCACCAGGTCACCTCCATCACTAGGTCACGTCTGGAGGCAAGGTTACCTCATCACATCTTCCATGGATCTACGTTAATACTTTATATTAAGTCAACAAACATACCTAACTTTACTACTGCACTTTTCCCCAGTAATAATAATGATGATGATAATGATAATTATCATCATCATCATTATCATTATCATGAATAAGGGGATTCCATTACTCAGGATGATTATCATGTCCTGATTAATAATAAAGTAATCGGGTCCTAAATAATCGGGAGATGATAATCGGACCTTCACGAAATTCCGGATGATAGGATGGTAATTATGGAGCCCCGATTCTCCGGACCAATGGTATAATTCAGGCGATCAGGTCTGGTATAATTCACGGACATCATGATAATCGGGCGGGTTATAGCAGGTCATGATAATCGGGCGGGTTATAGCAGGTCATGATAATCGGGCGGGTTATAATCTGTGCGATGGCCTAATTTGGGCCAAGTGAATGAGGGAGGGAGGGGGGGGGGAGGGAGGAGTGGCCCCAGCCGTGTGTGTTGGTAATTTCCCTGGAGGTTCTCACGATTACTACAATGTGGGGTCCTTACCTTCTTGATTTCTGACGCTCGCTGAATGGAAGACGAAAAGACACAATGAGAGAGAGAGAGAGAGAGAGAGAGAGAGAGAGAGAGAGAGAGAGAGAGAGAGAGAGAGAGAGAGAGAGGACCTCCCCAACATTTAACCACAACGAAATTTTTTTCAGCTAAAGTTATGTGTGTAGCAGGAAGCGCTGACCCCAGACTGACCCTGGTCCTCCTCCTTCATCGTCCACACAACACATCGCTCGACGTCCACCGTGTCCTTGTTCAGGATTCAGAGTTTGATGTCCGTTACGCATCTTGACCCAACGTGTCCAAATATTGTATGTTCCACCTCGGTTATCCCCTCACTTATCATCATTACCCCAGGACTACGTTGTACGAGGCACTTGCTGCCACCAAGTCCTTTCTAAAGGCTTCTTCAAGCACGAGGCTGCGCTGCTTCCAGTTGCAGGAAAATGTTGACTTCTTTGGAGTGAGAAGGTCTCTGAATACATTGTATTGTCAGTGATAAAGCTCTGCCAAAGTGGACTTTTCGCTCATGTTGTAACCTCTTGCAGGTATAATCATTCGTTCTGTATATATATATGAAGTTTTCGTGTAAAATCATGATCAAGAAGCCAGAATTCTCTCCTCACACATGGTAACATTGCGTTAAGAAACAATGATGTGAAGCATATTCGTGGCAAGATGTGTACATTAAATGTAGACAACACTAAGCAACAGGGTCTCTAAGATTGAAATTCCTACAAAAATCCACGTCCAGAAACATCTTTGAGAACGTAAGATGTGTCGTGCCAGAGGTGAGGCGAGGCTAAAAGCAGAGCATCAGTAACAAATGTAATATTACGAACCCGGACCCAGCACGTCTCCCACACACACACACACACACACACACACACACACACACACAGAGTAAGTCATATTATAAAACCTTCATCAAAGGTTACATTTACTTGCCCTAGACTTCTTAATCTTCCTCAACCTTTAGAAGGTATTCTAAACTGTAAACGTGTAAAGGACACTTATAAATGATAAACACAACATGTACAAGTAAGTGACTACAAATACTGAGAACATTCCACGTCTCGAAGCTTTCTAAAAAATATTTAGTTTACTGACTTTCGAACAACCCGATTTCAGGGTTCTGTAATTGTGTATTTTCCAATACAAAGTTAATGTAAGTACTTGCATAAAACTGGTAGAGAAACATTTATAGAATTAACTGTACAATTACCA
This sequence comes from Panulirus ornatus, assembly GCF_036320965.1. Lineage (NCBI taxonomy): Eukaryota > Metazoa > Arthropoda > Malacostraca > Decapoda > Palinuridae > Panulirus > Panulirus ornatus. Next base: position 1,314,773 of record NC_092249.1, on the reverse strand, counting down.
GGAAATTAAAGATTATGACGAACAGGATTTGACATCATGGACCAAACCAACACAAAATGACAACACAAAACATCAAACACAAAATTTGGCAAACTGGCTCAACAAACACTTGGCAACACTGACTGGACAAAAATATTTGACAAATATTTGAAGAAAAAAGTCAGATTTTATCATCTGATTATGAAAACAATTAGAATATAACGAGTGAGAAATAATATATTGAAGTTCTCACACATCCACGCGAGGGAAAAATCTTACATGAAAACGTTATAAAAATAGTATTTATGTATTTTCTTCCTTGCAATAATTCTTTATGTTCAAACTAAACACAACAGTTAGGAAATTAATGATACTATTTATTATATCTGAAATAAAACGACGATTTAAATGTGTAAAATAAGTTGGGTAATTTTCATAAAAATCTCAAGTTTAGTCTAAAAATATGTACGTTTACAAAACATGACAGATATCAAACAGATGCATCAAATCTTTGGTACTGATTATACAATCAACTTTTGTAGAGAGAGAGAGAGAGAGAGAGAGAGAGAGAGAGAGAGAGAGAGAGAGAGAGAGAGAGATGGGGTGTTTGTTTCATATACACACATACGGACTTCAAAATGGTTAAAGATGTTGTTGAGAGCCACAGAGACAAGGTGAACACATTTCTTACCTTCTACTTGTCATAAACGTCATCAATATTCACGTTATTAGTCATCAATATTCACGTTACTAGTCATCAATATTCACGTTACTTGTCATCAATATTCACGTTACTTAGTCATCAATATTCACGTTACTAGTCATCAATATTCACGTTACTAGTCATCAATATTCACGTTACTTGTCATCAATATTCACGTTACTTGTCATCAATATTCACGTTACTTAGTCATCAATATTCACGTTACTAGTCATCAATATTCACGTTACTAGTCATCAATATTCACGTTACTTGTCATCAATATTCACGTTACTTGTCATCAATATTCACGTTACTAGTCATCAATATTCACGTTACTAGTCATCAATATTCACGTTACTAGTCATCAATATTCACGTTACTAGTCATCAATATTCACGTTACTTGTCATCAATATTCACGTTACTAGTCATCAATATTCACGTTACTAGTCATCAATATTCACGTTACTAGTCATCAATATTCACGTTACTAGTCATCAATATTCACGTTACTTGTCATCAATATTCACGTTACTAGTCATCAATATTCACGTTACTAGTCATCAATATTCACGTTACTAGTCATCAATATTCACGTTACTAGTCATCAATATTCACGTTACTAGTCATCAATATTCACGTTACTAGTCATCAATATTCACGTTACTAGTCATCAATATTCACGTTACTAGTCATCAATATTCACGTTACTAGTCATCAATATTCACGTTACTAGTCATCAATATTCACGTTACTAGTCATCAATATTCACGTTACTAGTCATCAATATTCACGTTACTAGTCATCAATATTCACGTTACTAGTCATCAATATTCACGTTACTAGTCATCAATATTCACGTTACTTGTCATCAATATTCACGTTACTAGTCATCAATATTCACGTTAGCGTCTTGTACAATGTTGTCTTATGAAATGTGTAAGTGCTGGTGAGGGCCAGGATCAGCAGGGGGGGGGGGGTGATTATCATATCACCTCACTGATAGTTAACACAAGCTGGGGAAGGGGTAATGATGGGTCTGCTCCACCTTCACCCCCCCAGGTCCCAGCGCCAGGTCCCCAGCCTGCTCCTTTCCCTAAGTCCCAGCACCAAGGTCCCAGCACCACGGTCCCAGCCTCCTCCACCCCCCAGGTCCCAGCACCAGGTCCCCAGTCTCCTCCACCCCCCAGGTCCCAGCACCAGGTCCCCAGTCTCCTCCATCCCCAGGTCCCAGCGCCGTCCTGCCTGCTTCAGGTAATCCCACCAGTGTGTACCGCCCTTACCTGCAGCTTACCTGAGGCGTGTCCTAGCCTCCTTCTTCATCCCCCCGCCCGCCCCCCTGATCCTGGGGTCCATCATACCCCAGACACTCACGCCTGCGTGGGTTGCCTACATACTTACACCGTTGGGTCACAGTGCAGCTAAAGGTCATTGTTCAGTCCTCACTTCATGCTGCAACGCCTTCCGTGACCGTCAGCGGTATCATTAAAGTGTTATACTACATATATATATGAAAGAATAATAAATGAATATGTCGAGATAAATAAATTAATAAATCAATCAATCAATACATCGTCAACAGAAGAAAAGAAGTCCAGTGTCGCTGGCAAGATTTTTCTCTAAAACATTTCATCATTCCATCATCATTACTCTGCTCCTGAGTGGAGAGCAACACCACAACTATAGGAGTCCCATTAAAGGGGTTCTGGTATTGTATAAATAAAAAGAATGATACATAGAACATCATCATAACTACATTTATCATCATCAGTGACGATTTTATTTCAAAATAAGATTTACGTTAACAGGTGAAGGTGTGTGTGTGTGTGTGTGTGTGTGTGTGTGTGTGACCCTCGCCAGGAGGGGCACAGCTGAAGCTTGGCTTGAATATTGGCTGTACAGAGAGGCTGTTGCGTCTGTGTCCAGCTGTTACCAGAGGAATTGTCTCTTTCCCTTTGGAAACAGAACACAGGTTTATCCGCGACACAAGAGTATTGTGTGTTATTTCCGGTAAAGTTACGTACAAAGGCCTGCACGATCAAGCAATTCCAACTGGAACTAAAACACACAAAAACTCCTCCTTCCCTTCATGAGATAATGTCTTAGTGACTGGACACTCAGTTCATCAACTGTCAAGAAATTAATCCACTGAAATCAAATCTACGAACAGAAATTCATTGTTATTCTTTTTTTGTGATTTCCTCGGTGCTTCTCAAATTCGGGAACACAGCTTAAAACTTTCTCTGTGTATCACTAAAATCTCATTACTCATGCACAAGTCTGCACAAACTTAGGTAGCAATCTGTATGCAAATGAATTGGAGGAGGAATGCAGTGGGGAGGGTGTAAGCCTGCTTTTATATTGTTATTTTGTTCTTTACCACATGTAGTTATTATTGTACATCGGCGCACACGATAATTGTATCTTTCCTGAGAAACAGAAGGGACGCTCTCGAACGAAATAGAAAACGGATCCTTTA
>NC_092249.1:1181613-1309113 GCF_036320965.1 Panulirus ornatus | reverse complement strand
TAACCTATTTCATCTCACAACCCATAAACAAACAACATACAATTACCCCTGACCATGTCAACCACTGTAGACATATAACACATCAACCTCATCACCACCAGCAGATGATCAGTCATCATCATCAACACCTTCACCACACGACCACAGGAGAACCATCCATATAAACTAAACAGGTCGTTAACGTTAATGATAGTCAGGCAGGTGTTGTCCAGACTCTGGTGTGACACCTGTACTCCACAACAATCCCAACCAGTAACAATACAGACGACGACGAGCGTGACGCATCAGGTGTTGCTGTCGCTACAGGTGGTCCAGGAGGAGGGACGTGGAATGGACTGACGTGGGATGGAACATAAGGATCGCTGTACTATGGAACGTGGCTCACAAAGGGGCAGGAAATGTGCGACAGATTCTCGCTTCGAGTCATGTTATGATGAGTGGCAGCTGGGCAGCTAAATGGTCCAACATCTGAAGAATCTTATATTCAAATTCACAGTAGATAAAGATATGTGGAGACACACAGAGAGAGAGAGAGATGGGGGAAGGGGACGAGTGTATTAGTGTACTTTATCATTCTAGATCAATGATGCGTAAATATAATCAAAGTAACGTCTAATATTAATCCAATTATTCTTATGATCATCAAGGATATGATAGAAGTATAACTTGTTAATAAGATTACATGGATAAGACTCTTCAACAGACTTTAGGAAAAGAGTGTGTTGAGGAGGAGCAGTGGAGTGTGTAAGTCCTGGAGAGGCTCCACTGAAAAGATGGGGGAAGAGTAGGATCTTAAGGGGAGGCGCGTGCGGCAAGGATCCTAAGAAGACTTAACGAAGGAATCCCCAGGACTACCCCCAGATACTGGGGGATTACCGCCCGCTCCACACCCTCGGCTTACACAGCTTTATCGAACATGAGGGTTAGTGCCGCCAGCAATATACCTGAATAATACCCTCTGTCTAAACCGATACATTCATTTTGGCTTCTCTCTCGTGTCGCCCACAATGGTGACCTTCTCGTCCACTACACTACACCACATGTACTTCCTCACCGTCCAGTTGGTACCCTGGCTGTATGGTACAGCCCAGTGAGTCACACCCTCACTGATAGATGTAGACTGATAGATGCAGACTGATAGATGCAGACTGATAGATGCAGACTGATAGATGTAGACTGATGAGTATTTACATAGACAGATGTATATATGACCAGACAGACAGCCAAACAGAGTCACAGATGATCGCTAAACTGCTATGTATTTCCCCCTCACCCCCAACCCCCCATCCCAACCCCATACTCGATCGCCGTTTCCCGCTTCAACTCCTAAGCACTAAAAACACCAAAAAAATCAAATACAATCTTAATGTCGGATAGGAACAAACACAGAACAAAGAAAATAGATCCGAGGAAATGTCCGCTCACAGAATAATCGCCGGAGACTTCGATCGCTACTTTTTCCCGCCATCTTGGCTACACATGTTGGCTAGAACAGTGAAGGATTGGACGAGGAGGAGGCAAGCTGCGACCCAACCCCGTGTTCGACACCCGCGAGAGATGGAAGGCACGCCGCGCCTCACTACCCTACACCCGACCCCCTTCCCTTCATACATACACGTGTCACTTATACATACATACGTGTATAAGCCAAGTGTTGGATGTCTTTCGTGTAAGAAGGGTTCAGGGTAGCGAGGCTGGAATATGATAGATCTATGATGGATTTCACGTATAGAAGCGTAGGTTTACTGGCCATCGTACCCGGGAACGAGATCGTCCGGTGTCGTAGATGCTCGTTTTTACGGCTTGTTTTGTGAGGGTGGTTACTGCAGGGGAGGAGAGGCCGAGACCCAGGCAGACGTCTAGTAAGGATGGAAGTGCTGAACCCACTTGGCCTCATACCATCCACTCCCCTCAACACGTGACGCCGCTCACACATTCCTTATTTGATAGTTTGTTTATCGTCGTCCAACGTCGTAAATATCCTTAACAAACACGTCTCTTCAAGTTTACGACTCATCTTGTTTACGTTCCTGTTACGATGTTTACAGGTATTGTTCTGTGAGTCAATATGTTTCGTTTCCCCTCTCACGACGGTAGCGTCTGTTGTTCATAATACCGCGAGCAAGAGGTTAACCACAACAGAAGCTGCGTCATCACCAACGGACGCAACGAAGCGAAGCGTCGCAAAGAACCGATCAGCAACAATGAAACCCACATTACCCTGCTCCCACGTGGAGAGCAGCCCTCACACAAAAAGGGTTCCTGAGGTTGCTCAGCTGTGTATAGCCACAAATACGAATATGTACATACCGTTATATGGTTCTAGACGAGTATTAAGTACAGATGATATAAACCAAAAACTGTATGATACAGCACTGAAATACAAACACTAGGCCTCTCCTGTAATCATAATAATCACGAAACCATTCATGGATCTGTAGTTATTGTAATGTGTGTCACTGGTCAGGAAGACTGACCTACACCAGCAGTTCGTCCTCTACCCACAAGGTAGAGCGCCAGAGTTGTGGTTCGAGTCGAGCGTGTTTGCCTGTGACGTAATACGTTATGGTAAAGCTGGAGACTTTACAGTAACCAGTAATGGCGGGCAACCTGACACCGAGCATTCATTTCCGCGGCTACTGCGCATGCGTGCGACCCATATCACAGTCACCAACCCTCCTCAGCAGTTTGGATTAAAATTTACCTCGTCTGTTTTATTACCAATCTCGGCAACTTAAAGTACACGACTGAATAAAACAACAGTAATAATTACCGTCGACATATAAGAAAGTATTCTTGATAAATGAACAGATTAAATTTAATGATATAGTCATTCATCAGGTAAAATTCAGCGTTACCGTGGAAACATTCAACTGTCAACAGATAACTGAGGAAGGCGTCAAAATGAACAATGTAAATAATGATGAAACACAGACGACACCAAAGTCTCCATATTGGATGGGACATTCGAAGCTTCGAACAAGGTGTTACTGCTGACAAGCTGCACTTGAAGAATAAGATAAAGTAACGACGACTCGTTACACATCACATAACTAGTCGTTACGTCTTGTTATATTATCAAACCGGAAGCGTTACCAAACGTCAAACACACGATGTATAGAACAAGACAAATCATTACGGATGATAACTAGTTCAAATGCTCAGCATGAAGCTGTGAGGACTCGAACCGCGTCCACGGACCCGGATGTGTACGAACCATAAGACGCCAGGTTCGTTTACCTTCTGTTCTCTCTCAGGTAATTTCCTCCCACTCTCCCCTGTACCACACCTGTACCTCAGCGAGCGTTCCTACACACACACACACACACACACACACACACACCTCGAAATTTAGTAGAATTCAAAACATGAGGGTAATGTACGACTACATCTATATACCAGCACATGTATGTAGCTGAATGTCTTGGTTGTGGAGGTATACTACGGTGCTTGGGTTAACTTGGGTATACAGAAGGGTTATCTCCTCTGCGTAAACACCTGCTTCGTTACTGACCCCAGTTCGTATACTGACACCTCACCCGGTCACTCACCTACACTGGGGTCGAGACGTATCAATTCTATCATTTACAAGAATGTCTTTATCATAAGTTCAGGGACTGGACGAGCAAAGGTTTCTACAACTCTACAGTGTTGCAGGATCACTGTACAGCTGCTTTCCTGCACGCAGAGAGTACTGGTCGAACCAGGAACTGTACTGAGGGAGTACTGGTCGAACCAGGAACTGTACTGAGGGAGTGCTGGTCGAACCAGGAACTGTACTGAGGGAGCACTGGTCGAACCAGGAACTGTACTGAGGGAGTGCTGGTCGAACCAGGAACAAAAGGAGACATTTGGTTGGTTGTGTAAGGAGTGTAAACATTGACACGATCCTTGTAAGAAATGGAGTACCACACCAGGGAGGAGGGGGGGGGGGAGTAGGGAAGATTACAGCCATATTTTCAGGGAGAATATGTCAGCAGGTTCATGGATTTATTCATTCCTAGGGACGATATGGCTTACAACAAGTCCAAGAATATTGCTATGGGGCCAAGATGTAATAAGGGACTTTACTGAAGCCAAGTGTTGCTAAAATATCCTCTCTGCTAGCCAGAAGGTAGGTGGTTAGTGCTCCACCCCACAACCTTCCCTGAGATGCGACAGTCAGTATGCTGCCAGTGTGTGGTACATGCGACACCAGAATACAAAATGTTAGCAAGACGTACGTGGCCTCGGACAAGATGCTCATCAGAGGCGTGACGTGAGGGTGCTCACAGCGATCATAATCCTACTGCATTTGTCTCAGTATAAATTTCAATTTACTTAACTTACGTTTAGATTCAGTTATCTTGAATTACTAACGTTTATAAACGTGACGTTTAAAACGGTCTCTGTATCCAGTTAAGAGATAACAACTGAAAACTACGACTCTAGCAATTACAATGGTTTTCCGTTCTTGTTTTTATTCCAGTGGACAGGTTTTGCCAAACTAGACCTTTTAGAACATTTAAATATCTCATAAAGCATGTCAGCGGACGGTATAAACTCCCATACCCAACACCCAGCGCGTTGCTACGAAAATTACATTTGCATATTTTCTCAGCGCGAGCAGACGAGCGCTGGCCGGCGCCATACATGGCCGTCATGCCCACACCTGATGTGTTGATAATATAAGATTTTAATTGTGAATGAAAGTTCTGTTACCCAAGTGTTCTGTGTTATACTGTTCTGTACCTAGTGATCACACACACAGTTACCCAAGTGTTCTGTGTTATACTGTTCTGTACCTAGTGATCACACACAAACGAAGTGGTGGGTTATAACATTTGTGATCAATACTTATGCATATATATATATATATATATATATATATATATATATATATATATATATATATATATATATAGTTGTAATGAATTTCCTTTTTAGTAATCACCAATTCAACTTGATAATGATTTCTCAGAAAACGTATAATCTTTCCTGTGTCTTCTACCTTGTTCCAGAGAGCACAATGTAGTACATCAAATTTACTGTTTTATCCTCAGTGAAACTGTCCAATGATGAGGGCTAGTAAACCTTCCCCTGCACGTCCACACAACAGACGGTACAACGATATTTACAGCATGAACCCAAGCCTTCCAGATTATCTGAGTGTAAAGAAAGCTTAACATGACCCAACTGTGTTAAAGAAATCAGAGAGGCGGAGGCTTTACGATGGTCGAATTGAAAAGAACGATTTGTTAGGGAGGCTAAGTTGGGGAAAAGTCCTCACCGTGTGCAGGAAAAAAGAAAATAATCCTGGAAGGGATTACAAGAGGACTGAAGGCCGTAAAAGCGAGATGAGGCATTTTTAAGGATTAGTGAAGGGCGTATGGAGGAGGGGATCTGCAACGTGAAGCAGGAAATTATAACAGAGTATAAACGTCTTGATTTAGCAGCTGACGTACACGGCCTCTCGGTAAACACTGGAGGTATAGCAGTTAACACTATTGGTGCCTTAATCTGCACACATCAAAACTGTCTCATCTGTTTACCTATCAACATAGAAGATGACGACAGATTTGTCATGAGGATACACGCATGAACAAGTGTGTGTGTGTGTGTGTGTGTCTGCATGAAATAAATAGACATAGAGAGCGATAGATAATGCAACACCAGGAACAAAAACTGATCAGTGATTAATATTTGATAGACAAAATGCATAACACCACATAAAGATTCACACTATCTTTTTCTTTTGTATGTTTGTAAAATAGTAGTAGTAGTAGTAGTAGTAGTAGTAGTAGTAGTAATAGTAGTAGTAGTAGTAGTAGTAGCAGTAGTAGTAGTAGTAGTAGTAATAGTAGTAGTAGTAGAAGTAGTAGTAGTAGTAATAGTGGTAAACACAATGGAATTAACCTGTCCGTGAAACACTTCATCTCACCTCACACTTCATCTCCTCACCTCACACTTCATACCCTCACCTCACACTTCATACCCTCACCTCACACTTCATACCCTCACCTCACACTTCATACCCTCACCTCACACTTCATACCCTCACCTCACACTTCATACCCTCACCTCACACTTCATACCCCTCACCTCACACTTCATCCCCTCACCTCACACTTCATACCCTCACCTCACACTTCATACCCTCACCTCACACTTCATACCCTCACCTCACACTTCATACCCTCACCTCACACTTCATACCCTCACCTCACACTTGATATTTTCAGTTTAAAAACGTTTTTCCAGCTACCCTTGACAGCACGTAGTGGAGAGCAACTGCTTGATTGCTTGCATCGCACCAGCCACAATAAACTTTTCCAGGTCAAAGGTCATTCAGAACACAACTTTCCATGTATATATAACGTTCTTCATGACGTCCATTGTAAAAGTAAGAAAATGAAACGTTTTGATAATTAATGAAGGTACCTGGCCTGTGACGATGGTCCAGGTGGCTGGAGAATATGTCTGCCACCTTCCAGGTGAGGCTGCAAGTTATCCAGGGCAAGTGAGACCCATGGAAAATGGGATGTAGCAGGACGTAACTGTTAATGAAGTTAGTCGACAAGTGTAACTTTTAATGAAGACTCAAGTCATCAGGCAAGTTTGGATCCAGCCAACCGTTTTCTTCAGCAAATACTTTGTCCGAAAAAAAAAAAATTAAATTTTATAATACTGGAAGATTTCACGGCCAACTGACCTCTGACCCTGCTGGCTATATCATGACCAACTGACCTTTGACCTTGTTCAATACTCATTCCCAGCTTTTATGAAAGTGACCAAAACATACAATACAAGAGTTAGCGAAAACTGGTTTGTAAAGTTAAAAAACTTAAAAGTTTTAACAACTGTTAATATATAGAGCGAGAGCAGTAACCTAACCTCTGTATCATGTATGAACATATATTTCATGAATAATACAGAGAATATATTTCTGAAACAATGACTTGATTTGAATCGTTATCAATTTAGAGAGCATATCGTGGTTTTATACCAAATCATTTCAGGTCAGTCTGACAGGAACCGAAGGTTAAAGGTTAATTTAAAAGTTGACTTAATATCATCACATTATTACACACCGCCGTATATAAACACTTTAATACATGTCTGCGATTCTTTTTAACATCAACGAATTTTTACTCAATAAGAGATCAAAGGTCATGTTCAATGTTACTGACCTGAGCCGGACATTATTGACCTTAGGCTATCATTAATACAGCTTGTGGTTAGTAAGACATGGACAAAGTAACACGACTAAAGTATATGGTATTGACCTGGCCTTCCTCCTAGGTTAAAGGTATTATCATAAGCAAAGTTAGTGTAACGCTATCCATGAAGACATGAAAGTAATTAATACCCAGGTCATAATTCCTGGTCATTATATTCTACTACAATCATGACATTCAACGGAAAAAATTCTATATTATCATGTATGGTTAAACAACCCGCTAACTATATGATCTACCGATGTCAAAGGTCACTGCAGTTCCTTCATAACATCAGCATGTGTGCAGGTACAACCATATCTTAGCTGTGTTCAGCAAGGTTACCTGACCCAAGATTACGTCACTCATGTGTTATTAAGAAATCCTCATTATGCTGGATGTCTATATTTATCCTTTTTTGTAATAAACAAATAAATCATTCCAATATCAAGACAGAAGCAAAGTCAATCTCGAGAATATTCGATAGTCAAGATCTAAATATCTATTCTAATGTTATTTGCTGATAACATGAGAATGAATGTTCTAAGATGTTTTTGTTTATGAACTCTGAGTTGGTAGGTCATGATTGTCAGATATATGTTGACAAAATGGATGTATGTTAACAACATGGATGTATGTTGACAACATGGATGTATGTTGACAGAATACTGCAGCTGAACAAAATATCCACAATATCAAGTCCCTCATCATTAATGTTCGTGAGTCAACACCACATCTTCCTCATCTGAATATATACATTTGTGTTATTATATTGTTCATCATCTCTTCCGTTCCAGGTTCATCATTTTGCGTTTCGTTTCCGCCTGACTGAATGACAAGCAATTTGCTTCGTTATCTCGCTCAACGTACGTTGTGCTCCCCCCCCCCCACTAGTGCTCCCACGGCACTCACACTCACCTCTCCACACACCAGAAGAACCAATCAAAACTCTCGCATTTATCTGTTTACTTTTCACACACACACACACACACACACACACACACACACACACACACAACACACACACACACACACACACACACACACACACACACACACACGTCATGACCGGCGCGAGTATTATTCTACATGTAACACAATTATGGCTCCAAACTCCTCAGTTTTGTAGTCATGTCCAGCGAGGCTTATGACAGACCAGGCCTCATAATGTTCTTATTGTAGCCATTACGCTCAGACACAGAACTGGCCTCAATGACTCTCCTATCTATAACTATAATGCTTATAGAAATAACAAGTTTCATTATGCTTTACATCACAGCTATCATGCTCACACACAGAACAGAGAAGGACAGAGACAACCTGTAACATAATCTGTCCAGTTCTTGTCTTATCAATTGTTTACAAACTGACCTTATAACTCCCCCCCCAAAAAGGTCAGGAACAGCGAGGTGACCTTCTGTACGGACCCTGAACGTGATGACGTCATTTATCATTGTTTTGACCAAACAAACACCCGGCACACGTGACCCCGGCGTAGTGCACAACCACACCTAAGGAACTTTAGTACGAAAACTGTATTAGATTACAGACACACGAGGAGACTAATTATCATGTATGAAAGATACAGAAATACATGAAGCACACTGAATGTATGTACTCAGGACATGGGTCGTGGTACAGACATTACAGAACATTACTGCATTATTATGAGGATGATGTGTGGTCAGCTGGTGAAGATGTAAGATATGTGATCATGTACACTGCCAGTCTTGCCAACCATGCCAGCCTGCCTTAGTCTAGGATAGGGTATTGGTAGGCAATGGCTGCTGGCCGGCTGTGCCACCAGTGCCAGCAGACACAGAGCAAGTACTGCAGGCCGGGCAGTGCCACCAGTGCCAGCAGACACAGAGCAAGTACTGCAGGCCAGACAGTGCCACCAGTGCCAGCAGACACAGAGCAAGTACTGCAGGCCGGGCAGTGCCACCAGTGCCAACAGACACAGAGCAAGTACTGCAGGCCGGGCAGTGCCACCAGTGCCAGCAGACACAGAGCAGGTGGTACCCAGCTCCGGCTAATCTCCACAATGTAAACATACGACCCATTTTGTAATGAACGCCAGCCTCTGCTACATATATCCTCTCCAACCTTCACCCACCCACCCACCCAGGCTCCATGCATAAACCTGCCCGCCACCCACCCACCCACCCACCCACCCCGCCCTTGAACATTCCTCGCCACGAGTCACTCACATAAACATTCGGCCTCTAAGGTAACATTATCTAACATTTCTTACACATAAACTTGACTATATCATGAGTGATCTTCAACTTGTGGCTTATTTCCATGTTGGGTTACTTATGTTACTACTATGCCACACATTCACACAGGCAACATCGCTTCTTGAACATCATTCATTAATATTCTTACAAACATTCAGCTAATAAACATTTTTCCTTAATCATTTGCCATTTCAATATTTTACTTCAATATTCTTACTCACAAACATTCCAATTACAACGATATTCTGGATTTTAGTGTTTCGGAATATTCTTCTCAGTTCTCTAATATTCAAATATTCTAGTTCCTTAGGAGTATTCTAGTAATTACATATTCATTCATTTATTTCTCGGATACATTAAACTCTACTTTGATTCATCATAATTCATTCATTCAGTTATTCTTCAAAGAAGATGGTAATGAAAGTGTATGGAGGTCATTCTACCAGCTTCTCCCTACTTGCACCTCGACCAGCGACCAGTCTGGTCGTACGTTAATGACCCCGGCATCCCCCCCCCCCACCCCCCACCATGCTACGGGAAGCAAGCAACCGCCGCTGCAAGACATCTTGAGACGCCGTTACCCGGATGGCTGTCAATTAGTTAATGGCCAGCGACCATCCATCTTATTCGGTGATTTCAAACTGGTCCATTCAATCCCCGGCGGGAAATCGTTCGCACCTCATCTACAATTCAAATGTTGCAGACATATAAGCCAACCTCGGGTCACGCTCATCCCAGATGGCTTCCAAACATTAGCAGATGGAGGAAAGGCGACAACCAGCACACTAAATTTCTCTGGGCTAACACTGCTCCTCCTACAATCACGGTGCCACTTGCAACGTAGTGTATACAAATAACCTTCTATGAGAAACTTTCATTAATACCGACACTACTATACACTCACCAATATATATATATATATATATATATATATATATATATATATATATATATATATATATATATATATATATATGTGTGTGTGTGTGTGTGTGTGTGTATCTGTCATTATGTTGATGTGTACAGGATCGTGCCAGTACCAGAGTGTGTCACAGTACACGAAGCTGTAAACAAAAATAGGAAGGAAATTCGTCCCACGTATTTCAGATGTGTGTTACGCTTCGTGAAGCAGGCGACCCGCTGTGAATTTTTGGCCATTAGCAAGGAGTTATCCCCCCCCCCTCCCCCTGAAGGGGGGTTGAGCGAGGGGCACTTAGGTGAAATTGAAACTGAAATGATGTATGGACATGATGGCTACATCAGAGAGGACGTGAGATTAACTACCCCACCCCCCCCCCCCCCCCCCCCCCTCGTACGTGGGTCTGCATGGCGGTGCGCACGGACCCACAGTAGAGACCATACTGGCCTCGCCGCTCGTCCAAATACTCTCTAACTTTCCCCCGGGTGCTGCCCAATCTTCCCCAAGCTGTTCATCCAGGCAGGAACACCACAGCCAGACGCTGTTCATCAACCAGCGGCTCCCAGCAGACGAGTACTGTTGTGCATGACCATGTGAACATTACCGCCTCTCCTGACGTGCCTTGCCCGGGTCCCGGGGCTACAGTGCCAGGTGCCAGGTGTCGGGTGCCGGGTGTCGGGACTACAGTGCTAGGTGCCCGGGTGTCGGGTGTCGGGTGCCGGGGCTACAGTGCCAGGTGCCTGGGTGCCGCTGTACTGCTCCCGTGGCCCGGCCGGTCATGAACACGTGAAATACACGGCACTTATCCCGTGGTAAACATGAGCACACACGGTACTACAAATAGCTGGTGTGTGTGTGTGTGTGTGTGTGTGTGTGTGTGTGTGTGTGTTGGAGGAAGGATCACATATCTTACATCTCACGATGATGAGGTACGTTGTTCCTGTGATCAGTCAGACTGTTTGAGGACACGACCCGTCCTGGTACACACCATCCATGGCCTGGCCGTTCAGCTGCACTGTGACCTGTGTGACCTCAAGGTCCCTGGCCGGAGGTTGAGATTGTTGTGATGGTAATATTTAATGTAAGAGATCTTCTGTGTCTGTCCAGTGAGTCAGGAAGATTGTAAATAAGGAGGCAAGCCTTCCAGGATGTCTTCCACGTGTAGATAATGTCATACTTCCCATCTAAACAACACATAATATCTTGGTGTTTTCAATCGTTCTTAAATCATATTGAATTATTAAATGACTCAGCGAAGCCTATGAATAGACTTAACTCAGTGTCTATTTCAGCAAGTTCGTGGGTCCCAGACGGTGGTGGCGTGGCAGCAGCACACAACACAGGTCCTGATATCAAGTGGTGTGGAGAGTGTCAAGCTCGACCCTGAATCTTCTCAATAATTTCTGGAATTTTAATTTTACCAGCCTCCTGCACCAGTGACTCCAGCGAAAGTCCCTTTGTGCACGCTGGAAGGGTCGAAACACCGCATTCAGAAGTTTTTAAAGACCAGGAACTACAGGAAATTACGTACAATATACCAAAGTTTGAAAGGAAAAAGCAATTTGGACGTGGCCCGCTGGGGAAACTTGCAAGGACCCACGACCCAGGCCCGCGGACCAGTCCGCCACACGGAACACGTCCACACCCAACACAGACCACAAACTGCACACCCAACACAGACCACAAACTGCACACCCAACACAGACCACAAACTGCACACCCAACACAGACCACAAACTGCACACCCAACACAGACCACAAACTGCACACCCAACACAGACCACAAACTGCACACCCAACGCAGACCAGAACACGTCCACACCCAACACAGCCAGCCACCACCAGGAGAACAGCACACTAATGTGTACACAACCGATAACGAATCAAGTTTATTTGATAAATGAAATCATAAAAATATATTTATCAGCACAGAATGACATTCTTTATAAACTGATGAACTGATCATACACCACCTATTATGTAACAGATCTGCACTACACAATAATTAATTACAGTGTCAATCTTTATCATCATCTTACCATACCATAATGACACCTTGAATCACTCATATTCTGGAGACTAAACTACGCTACTGCACCAATGGCCACCCCGAACACCAAGCAATACCATGGAGAGAGAGAGAGAGAGAGAGAGAGAGAGAGAGAGAGAGAGAGAGAGAGAGAGAGAGAGCAAAAGGATATAATAACAAAGCCCAGTTAAGCTTTTGGAACAGTATTTACAAAAGGATTGGTAAAGTTAAACTTAACCAGCCAAGAGAATTTATTGGAACAATAAATGAAGAATTTTTCAAAACATAAACTTGAGATGCAAGTAAACATAAGTTCAACAACAATGGATAAAAGAAGAGAGAGAGAGAGAGAGAGAGAGAGAGAGAGAGAGAGAGAGAGAGAGAGAGAGAGAGAGAGAGAGTGTACACAGATGAAAGTAACATCATAAAACGCGACTGGAGTTGAAGAAATCTTTAACTAACTCAGTAAAAAAGGTCAGGTAAAAGAGACAGGTAAAAAAGGCACGCACAAAAAAAAAGTCCAGTTAAAATGGCAGGTGAGCGAGGAGGAAGAAGAGAGAGATCACATACATTAACATTAGTCATCCCTGAACACACGACCTGTGGGTTAAGACCATAATACCTCTCATACTGAGGTCCTATACTCTCTCTCTCTCTCTCTCTCTCTCTCTCTCTCTCTCTCTCTCTCTCTCTCCACACCTGCATCTCGAACCCTTTCTGTGGTTAGCCAGCTCATACTCAGTAAACATGGCGGGGGAATTTGCTGCCGACAGTTACGGGAAAAACAATGGTCCCGGCTGGCGGGTGGCGGGTGGCGGGTTGTGGGTGGTGGGTGGTGGGTGGCGGGGGCGGGTGTCGGGTTGTGGGTGGCGGGGGCGGGTTGTGGGTGGTGGGGGTGGGGGAATTTCAGGGAGTAAGGCGGAGGGAGCATTAGGGATGGTGAGGTTAGTGTTGTACTGGTGTCCACGGTGAGGGTGGAATGTACGTACACCCGGCCTCAACCTGACACACTGTGGTGCTGGGGTCCTGCCTGGTGCACACACTGTGGTGCTGGGGTCCTGCCTGGTGCACACACTGTGGTGCTGGGGTCCTGCCTGGTGCACACACTGTGGTGCTGGGGTCCTGCCTGGTGCACACACTGTGGTGCTGGGGTCCTGCCTGGTGCACACACTGTGGTGCTGGGGTCCTGCCTGGTGCACACACTGTGGTGCTGGGGTCCTGCCTGGTGCACACACTGTGGTGCTGGGGTCCTGCCTGGTGCACACACTGTGGTGCTGGGGTCCTGCCTGGGGCACACACTGTGGTGCTGGGGTCCTGCCTGGTGCACACACTGTGGTGCTGGGGTCCTGCCTGGGGCACACACTGTGGTGCTGGGGTCCTGCCTGGGGCACACACTGTGGTGCTGGGGTCCTGCCTGGGGCACACACTGTGGTGCTGGGGTCCTGCCTGGTGCACACACTGTGGTGCTGGGGTCCTGCCTGGGGCACACATAGTGCCTCCTGGGGGAGCATAGGTGTGCGAGGAAGGGGGGAGGGGGGGTATCCAGACGTCTACACCTGTGCCGGCCTTCCTGTGTGTGTGTGTGTGTGTGTGTGTGTGTGTGTGTGTGTGTGTGTGTGTGCGCGCGCGCGCGCGCAAACAAATTTCACACAAAAAAAATCAAATATAAGAAATTGCTTCAAAAACAGAAAAAATATTATTTTGATATGACAGTATGGCATTATCTTACCTACCAGTCCATACTCTCTCTTCGTCAAGGTTGAATATACGTAAGAATTTCACTGAATAACGACAAACTGCCCTCTAGCCACGATCCGACACGTGGGATACCATTATATGAACACTAACTCTCACTGACCACAAGGACGATTTTCCGGAGTGTTTCTATGGCCCGAAAAACTTAAAGTACTTTTATTTAATACCTGAAGAAAAATTACCACATGAATATTTACCATCTATCTACTGGCTCTCACTGGGGCCATGACGTCACACAACTCTCCCACCCAGCCACTCTCCCAGCCAGCCACTCTCCCAGCCAGCCACTCTCCCAGCCAGCCACTTTCCCACCCAGCCACTCTCCCACCTAGCCACTCTCCCACCCAGCCACTCTCCCAGCCAGCCACTCCCATATACACGACCACCACCTAACACGACCTGCCACCCTCACACGTGCACGCAGGTGTTAGTGAGGTCTCTGACAACAGTGACATCCTCTGCCAACCTGAAATCGTTCACGAGGGACTCACTGGGGTATCGTCTGACAACAGTGACAACATCTGCCAGCATCAAGATCTTCACAGAGGTGTTGGTAGGTGCTCGTCTGACAAGATGACAACATCTGCCAACATCAGACTTATCAGGGGTCTTAATGGGTTCCCTGACAACACTGACACCATCTGCTAATATGTCTGACCCAGGCATTGTTGACCTGGTAGGTCTTGGGTCATGATCGTATGGTTAACCATCGTATCGTCACATACATCTTCCTAATGACCACTAATTATACCCAACCACAGCACAGAGAACGAGACGATCCCTCGACCAGATCTGTAAATATTCATAACGAATGCCAGGATGTAATTACACTGGCCAGACAGACGAAGAAAAAAAAATATGAGAAAATAAGACATGAGACGAGCGGTCAGCTGGTGATGCTGACATGTGTGGCGGTAATCCTGCTCAGAGAGTAAGACAATCACATGTCATCCATCTTCCTCATCTGAATCTGTATCATCAAGACAATGTTGTGTGTGTGTGTGTGTCTGTACGGCCTCAACCCACGTGATGATCTGGTGTGGACCCGCCCTTACTGCTACAACCATGACGAAACTGTGGTCAATATTGATGAGGGATGAAACTGTGGCATGGTTAGTGAAGCATGAAACTGTGGTTGATGAAACAGAGCAGTGAAACATGGCTACTCCTCCATGTGGATATATCCGACTGGTTCACAAAGTTTCGTAAATAAAGATAAAATATTGGAAGATAATGACATGTTCTTAATGTACTTACAGATAAAGATACGTTTGGATGGGGGAAGATAAAGGGAAATTATTTAGTATCAGACATCAGAATTTTTAAGAATATTCCTCTCTCTCTCTCTCTCTCTCTCTCTCTCTCTCTCTCTCTCTCTCTCTCTCTCTCTCTGCACAGTGCAGGTTATAGCCATGCCGTCATCACCATACCCAATCATCTCATCAAATTTACATCATGCCCAGTAACTACCCTCATTAAATATGGCTTTACGCCCCGCCGACCGCACGTTGCAAATGAAATTTATACCAAATGTTCCACGTTACCATCATCACTCCTGACCGTTACCATGCATGGTAACCCCAACCATGACGCCACACTAACTCCAGGAATGCTAACCATGACGTCACACTAACTCCAGGAATCCCAACCATGACGTCATTCCTTCAGAAAGAAAATGGTTTGAAATAACCCAACACCATCTTCTGTCTCACCGTAATTCAAAAATATTAATCAATCTAAATACAAGACACGTCGTTTACAATATATATATATATATATATATATATATATATATATATATATATATATATATATATATATATATATATATATATATATTCCTATGAGTTCATGGGGAAAATGAAACACGAAAAGTTCCCAAGTGCACTTTCGTGTAATAATCACATCATCAGGGGAGACACAAGAGAGAAATATACCAGTCAGTTGATATACATCGAAGAGACGAAGCTAGGACGCCATTTGGTAAACATGGATAGGACTTGTAAGGAATAGAGGGATCCTAGTGTGGGGTGTGGGAGGGTAGGACACCTGTACACACCTCGGGAGGGAAGTGAGAAGTGTTGTTTACTCTTACTTAAGACATTGTGGTGATGTCTGATGATGTCAGTCTTCATAAGACACATTCTGAGGGTCATGATGGAGCCAGCTATGTTAGCGGAACTCAGAAATACCTTCCACTAACTACACAGTTACTGTAGAACCGAAGTTATTCACTGAGACACACGTATACTACTGCTGCTGATGCTGATGATGCTAGACAATGTATTCCAAGCGGAGAGAAACACTCTCAAATTGCAGTACGTGGGTAAGTCAGATAACTGAAGACCTGATGGTCTATGACGAGATTATCTGCTGGAGGACAACAGATAATCTGAATTATTAATCTATCATAGCTGGAGAGAAGAAAGTACGACAGATATAGAAACAGTTATCAGTTACTATGATTATCAGTTATCATGATTCAGTAGTTATTAACCTGGGTGAGTGATAACTAACACTTGGTGTAGCCATAACTCAAGACCTTGGTGACGGTGCAACGAGCGTTACGTCACTGGTAGTAACAGTAGTTACACCAGTGATGAAGACTGAACAATGACATCAGATGGTTACCATGCCCTCAAGTACCAGTAATGATGGTTAAGAAAAAACATGAGCTTTGGAGAGTGCAAGGAATATCATTATGAAAAGACATACACCCAGTACAATACACATACACCCAGTACAATACATATACACCCAGTGCAATACATATACACCCAGTATAATACACATACACCCAGAGGAAGATATACAGAAAATGTAAACGATGATATCATAAATAGAATGAGTGACTCTCCTTCAATAAAATGAATTATTTACAATTTTAAGATGAATTAATTCACTGCAAGTCAAGGAGTAATACCAGGCAATTGAGTTAAGATAATGGAATCCTGAAGTTAAATTACATTAATTTTTTCATTATCTATTTCACTAGGACAGGTAGAGTATGTGAGTGTTGGGAGTGTTTGTGCTGCCAGGCGGGGCAAAGGTTTGTAATGTGCTCTGCTGTTCTGAAAATGTTCACAGCACAGAACAAGGAAACTTGTGGGTCAGACCGTCTTGAAGAAAGTAACCACAACATCTAATTGTGACGTAAGACTCACACACCAGACATCACATGATGTCGTCATCACATCACATGATGTCGTCATCACATGTCTTCATCACATGATATCGCATATGTTGACGACTCGTATAACTTCCACATAATTGGTTGCATCAAACTTGGGTTTGTGGGTTGAGTCATTATGATACCTGTATACACGCCTTCGTCAGATGTTCAGTGTGTCTGGAGGTGACGGGTGTGTGTGTGTGTGTGTCTAGTGGTGTTGGCTGTATGGAAGCACGTGTTTGACCACTGCTTCCCATAGTTACTGTAGGAACACAACCTAAACCAAGACTGAACCGTTATATCTTCTCTCGTCCTTCTGTTCCTCGCATCTCTCTACGTCCCGGCAACAAACAACAGAGGAACTCTGATTCATTTCTTGAATCTCTTCCTAATATTTTGTTGTCTTCATACTGTGGATAACCACAGATGAGACAGGCTTTGCCTGCGTCATATCCATTATTCATATACAGAAAACAAATAAAAATCTCACAGGAATGGAGGTTAAGGAAGGACGTAAGAATAGTAACGAAAGTGACCAACAGATCAAATATGAAATATACCATGAAAAAATGTCTTTTGTGGATGTGACCAGATCATTTGCTGAAGCTAACCACACAAGTCGAGGTGTTCGAAGCCTCGAGTGAACCGTGTTTACCCGCGTCTCTAGAGTTCGTATCCTGTTTTTCTTGATATTAATATTCATGACTGGAAAGCCCTTGTTTTCTATGCATAAGCGGATAATAATATTCTCCGCAACGCCATAAATGGTAAACAGAATTATGTATCGCTAAATCCAACATAAGACTTTACTAATTTTTTCCTTGACTTATTAAGTTGAAGCATTGCTATAGTAGCTTTGTCTCCGTACACATTGAACACAACGGTGATATATATATATATATATATATATATATATATATATATATATATATATATATATATATATACTGTTTATATGTACCTGTATATGAACAAAGACGAAAAACCAGGAAGGAGAAATATAACATATTTGTGTTCCTATATCCTCACAGTTGTTGTGATGCGCACGTCAGTCAGGCCCAGAAAACACCCAGCATGTTACAGAGAGAAACAATATCAAGAGAAGCTGTAACTTACTGAGCACAATATCAACAGAAGCTGTAACATACTGTGAACATTATCAACAGAAGCTGTAACATTCAACAGAAGGTTTCACATGATGAGAACATAAACAGAAGTTACAACGTAATGAGAAACCCTTAAAAAAATCATATTAGAATGTTAATGAACTGCCTTACTTCAGGTAAGAATCATGAATTTAAAAAGAATAAATATAAGAATATAAAAGCAAGTAAATATAAAGTAACTACTTTAGATGCGAGGCTAAAATTAAAACAAGAACAGAGACATCAAATATAGTTGAAAGTAAACTCATTTGATAAAAAGAGCTAATTACACTGTTAATTGATGCAAATTAGAAAGACGCTAGGTAATTAAACGGCATATCTCAAGACCACACTTTAAAATCAAAGAGAAATCACTTCGAATATGTTTCCTTCTCAAACGTACGTATGTAGGAACATGACGTTAAGATATTTAGTTTATACACTTTCAAAACTCCGCAACAGAAGGAGAAACACTTGAGAAACTTCGAAACACAAGACACTGAAACACTTCCCAGGTTCGCAAACATAAGTAGGAACATATAGAAAAAAAAAAAAAATCCGGAACACATGACTTTCAAAGAATTCCGAAGCTCCGACACGAAACTTTCAAACACTTCCTAAGTTCCGAAACACTTCAACCTCCGAAACTCAAGAAGTCTAAACATTTCTAAAACTCCGAATCAACAATGCCGAAGCTGCGAAACAAAAGTTCACACACACACACACACACACACACACACACACACACACACACGTTTCAAGGCTACGCAACACTAGAGATTTAAAGAGCATAATTGACGATCCACCTGGCATCAGAAATACAAGGATCAGTTAGTGAAGTGCAGAGACGTGACTTAAGTCTGGGTTGAGGAAGTCTCTATAATTAATGGGTTCCGTCAGACGGCTGACTTGAGCCAGACATGGCAGCAGATGTGCTGGCCAGACAAGGGCGACCCGACCTGACCCAGAATGAACTCAGTACATGAGACAAACACGTACTTACATCAACTTATCAACAGTTACTTACATGTGACTAAATTTCTAGGAGTAATAATTCTAACTTTCTAATGGGAAAAAATTACGAAAAAATCGACGCCAAATTTAAGGTTAAAATTCATCAACTAGTTTTTTCATTTCTTATGGAATGGGAGATAAAAAAAAAAAATGCATCGATGTATATATAACCTTGGGATAGGACTGTGCCATCCTAGGGAGGCCAACTGGGACTGAACCATCCCAAGGAAAATAGCTGGGACTTAAGGATCCCAGAAAAACCAACTGAGACTTTAGCATCCCAGGGATGCGTTGTCGGCACTGGTAACATCCCAAGCAAAACCTGACTCACAGATGACTGAGTTGCGGCAAGTGGGGGAGGCTGGACCCAACCTGGCTACCGCAGGACACACACACACACACACACACACACAACAATGTTCACGTGGTAAATCATCTTCCATAAAGGATTGAATTATGCCAACCGCCTGTTACACACGCCCCCAACTTGCCCAGCCTCGCTCCTCGTTTTCTTTCGTATTACATAAACAACGAAAATTATGGCCGGTTTGGATAGCTCTCGTAGAAATGCGCTGCAGGATGGAGGAGCGTACCGCAGTTTGGGAATTCTTGATGATCTTATTGAAAATAATAATGGGAAAAGTTTTTCCTATGATATTGAAGGGCAGCAGCTTCCACGGTGACTGACAACGAGGTCCATACACTCTGGCTACCAACATGACTCGTACGAAAATGATGGAAGAAAATCGCGTATCAATTTTTCTCCTCCACCTTAGCACAGTGTAATTTCCTTGTCTCCTCAACTTCGTTCTTATATACGACAGCGAGAGAAATAAATTTCAATATTGCTTAAAGTCCCGCCAGAAAATTTAAACCAGTAACCCTTGAAAAAAGAAATGGGGGTACGTGACTGGGTTTCGAAAGCTGCGTATTGTGTGTTTATGGCTACATGTGGGGGAAAACAAGAGTAAACACTGTAAACCAGGATGTGAGAGGGATCCGAACACCCTGAGGCAACAACATATCCCAGAGAGCAAGGGATGGGATGGGTACACACACACACACACACACACACACACACACACTCACAATGATGCCATGATATAGGAATATAGTTACTGCGTCCACCAACCACGTCATCAGGGAAAAAGTATGGTAATTGACCTCCTTGGCTACCACGGTTGACCCCCAGGGTTGGATGACCTGATCTTTCGATTCGATCCTTAAGGGTCAGGTCATCAGAGCCACGGGTCGTCCCGTCACGTTCGAGTATCGTAACGTAATGTGGTTTATACGATAATATTAGATATATCAACGAGGGAAAACATAACTTACATATCAGACAGTTTGCCAGTAGTACAATAATCTAATAACATTCAGCCACACTTGACTGCCTATTATGAAACGCAACACATTTAAGTTTTACACACAAAGTACAAACATGTTTTACATAATTATCATAATCAATAACTGATAACATCGAAGCTACAAATACATTCATCAATAACCTGAGACAGCAACATGAAGTGGTAGTGTCCAGCATCATTACATCAATCAATCAAATGTTAACGTTTTAACTAATGGTCATAATGACAGTAATTACGATTATTACATCATCTCGTATAACTGAGTATTTGCCTTCATACAGTCAACAACATATCATTAAACCTAATCCTCATAATGGGTCATGATAATGTTACACTGTTGCTCTCACTCTACACATCTTCAACTTATAAATTCTTACCTGTTCACTGGTTCTTATGGGAGGAGATCAACGGAGACTTTTCTAAACTAAAAAAAGTAGATTTTTCACAATAGTGAGTCATTCTAGAACTCCACGCTAGAAGATTTATGGTGGATTGATCAGAATGAAGTCTGGGAGATGAATGAACCTTCACACATCATGTGTGCTGCCACAGTGAGCGACCTCCACGAAGCTGTGTTCGGGACGCACTCGTGCACAGCCACTAACCAGCAGCCTACCCACACCTGACGTCACTACAACCACTGCCCAGCTTGTGGGCGACGCTTGTGTGTTATGAGTTACCACACTGGCGTATCATCATTACAACCCACGTGAAAGAAAATGAATTGAGCTCACCTGAAGCCCTGGCGTGTTTACCGTCGCCCCTCGATGGTTTATATGACACTGACCTACAACAGAGAAATGATGATCAACATGGAGGAAGATTTGTCTACTTGGTGTATAAATTCATTCATATCGGATGCAATTTTTCAAAATGAAGCAATACGAGGTTGTCACTATGTGCAGCTCTCTGGGGGCTCTTGGGAAGGGGGGAGAGGGTTGGTGACTGACCTTATCTCGATGGCAGACCAGGAGCGGACGCGTCTTCCTCCCACTGGCTCCCACTGGGAGGTAGTCTGGCCGGGAACGTGAGAACATGATGCATCTGCAATAAACAAACAAACACTCAGGTTACGTATTACAATATGTCATATTACTCCTGCTAATCTTCATTCATTTCTAATACAATAAACTTAAGATTACAAACTGATGAAAAATATCATGTTTGTTGTTATGCTGAGGAAGTGTTGGTAAGCGTGATCGTCCCAGGATGTGTCAAGGTGAGGAAGGAACAGGTGAATGTTATGATCTGAGGTCACGTGAAGCAACGTTGCAAGTGATATATAAATTATCAGCCGATCAACGAACATCATTTTCATCGATAAATATGGTAATTTGTAATCAAATCCAGCGTAAATGCTTAACTTCAAATATCTACCAAACATTTCTTCCACTGATGAAAGCATAAAAATCACATAAAGACAAAGAAAACAATATATTCAAATATCGTAGCCACCGAAAAATCTAGTTATGAAGCCAGACCCCTCGTCTGGCTGCTGCTCATGGTGGCTGACGGTTGTAACCAAACGTTTAGCAGGAACTCCATAATGTTGCTAGTCTAATGGAACCACTTACCTCTCTGCTATCGCTCTATTATCAGTAATTATTAAAACAGCTCTCCGGAAATTTTCAAAAATACAAAGAAAATAAGGCATACATGTTGTATGTTTACACGGATGAAGGACACCGTTCATAAACCTTTGTACACATTAACCTAACCAACGGTGTTTACATCATAACAAGAACAATAACTTGAAATTTCTGTACTGTTGTATATACAACTTAAAAACAAACTTGGCCTCAACAAAATTCACCACTAGTGTTGATAAAACGGTATGACTTTCAACAATACAGTTCCACCATTTTGAATTTACTTACAGAAATATATGAAGCATTGAACCAAGGGAAAAATAATTCTTCCATTATCATCTGGAATAAAAATAACCAGACCGATAAATAAAAATCTTTACCAATGTATTGTGATGAAAATAAATTACGATAACCGGTTATTGATCCAAGTTCGCTGGTCCAGCCTGACGAGGGGGCCTTCTCTAAACCACATACTGTTTTCTGTTGCGTACGAATTGGCTCGGGCCTTTTTCTGTGATACCGCCTCGTTTGGATGAGCTAAACCATGTCGTACAGTCCTTCAGTAATCATCTTAAAAAAGCTACTCAAGTTGGCTGAGAGATTCTTACCAAGTACTTCATGATGGAGTCAGAAGCCACAGAAATATATCCAAGTTGAACTTCATAAGTTTATCATGTCTTACAAATTAGCTTTCATATAGATCGACCTACAGTTAAGGTTTAGTGGGTTCATATATCAATAACAGGAAAACTAACCTTACGATTAGGTAAGTTAATAATGATACACGGAATCATGCAGGTCATACTGAAGAAAAAAATTCATGACTGTATACAATGACGTAAATTTTTACCAGAGGAAATAACTCCTTCACCTCTCAGTTACAGTCTACACTTCCGCCATGACCAATCTATTAGAGCAATCTACTTTTTTGGACTGTTATGAATATCTCGTGTGGAAGCATAAGGTATAACACTGGAGACAAAAGGATTTCTCTACGTTAATTACGTCTTCTCTTGTTGACAGGAAGCAAGTTTATACTTAATGAGTGATGTAGAGTGGACTAGTTAAAGAAAATGAGGAATGAATCCACTCGTTTTCTAACCCTAAGTGTAAGTGAAACCCAAGATGTGGTGAGAGGTAAGGATGCCTAATGCAGTGTATCACACGTTTACCCTCTTGTCCCATAACACAGCAGGACCCCATTGAGACGATAGTTTCCCGTTTTCTAAGATTTCCCCAATATACACCTGACCACCAAAATTCTTCCTACTTACTTAATTATAACATTACTTACTAATATATTTGTCTATCTGTTCCATAATGTCTCAAATGATAGACACAACAATTCTGCGACTTGCTTCATAAAGCATCATTCAAACATTTCAGAGTTGATAGGAAAACATACCAGTTTTCACGTTAGATTTTTGAAATGTTTGCTTCCTGTAACAGTACAAATCTTCCCTTCTTAATCCAAAGTTTCGTTAATGATAAAACAATACAGTGTTCATTATGACTGACGCATTACATTGCTCGACCTTATCTTTCATTTGTTACAGCGCAAACTGGAGTGACGTTTTCACTTATACTTGCCGTCGACCTCTGGCGATACACGAGAAGGATTTAAGTATATCTGAAACACTTTATGTTCAGAGATACACAAGTGTCTTATCGTTGTAGTGATAACGTATTCACAGCATTCTGACCAGAGCGTTGCGCTGCCTTGTGATTGGTTCACCAATTCAATATCTATTGTCGTAATTCTGATAAATGTCTAACTATGGCATAGATTATAGATCTATGATTGGCACTATTTCCGTCTCTAGTGTTTATCATTAAACGTATCATGAAATTATGAATTAAAAAATATTCTCGCAGAGAATGTTAGCATCTTGTCGCCTCATTTGGGTTTCACAAAATTTAGATGGAATAATCATAGAAATGTTACGTAACGAAGATATGTTGATAAATCTATAAGATGTGCTTGATATGAAGATATGTAACAAAATATGTACGAGAGAGTTGTGCTGCAGACCTGGAGCAGAAATTACTGATGATTCCTACAATATTCCTGACGTGTACTTGGCCACCGTTCTCCACAACCAGACTTATTCATAACTACTGAACTCAGATTAACGTGAGTGAACCTAACTTATATAAGATTAGCCTAACAAAACTGTAGATGTTATAGCTACATGAAAAGGAGTGTTCACGGAGGAGAGGGACTGACGTCATTATTACAGCCATGTCGCATATCACATTCCAGGCGCGAATCCTAACCACGTCTTGCCACGCCAACAATCCATGAAATCTCTGAACTGAAGAAAGATTAACTCCAGCCAGTGATACCCCAGTTAGAAAATGTCAGCTTTGAATAATACATATGTGCTACGGTGCCGCGGCCTGGCAGGAATAAATGAGTAAAAGATTTGTGCAAGCGACAAAATCACACACATATTCTGGGGACCGAGTT
Organism: Panulirus ornatus; assembly: GCF_036320965.1. Lineage (NCBI taxonomy): Eukaryota > Metazoa > Arthropoda > Malacostraca > Decapoda > Palinuridae > Panulirus > Panulirus ornatus. The sequence goes on along the minus strand of NC_092249.1, from coordinate 1,284,217 downwards.
TTTCACTTGCCACTTGACAAAATGATTATTACTGAGCCAAGTTCAGCTCCTGCTGTGTCTATGTGATCTTCCACACATCACGACCTATAAATTGTGCTTCGTTAAATAATCATTCTGGATCACAGTACATGGTATGGTGGTTTGTGGCAATATCATCAAATAAAAAAGACAAATATAGTTACTTTAGTTTCTTTTTGACAATTTCATACTTAATTCACAAACAAATGATGTTATTTTCATTAAAGACTTGCTCAATGGTCATTACTGAGATAATAAAGTACAGTTTCTGGTAAGTAGTATAGAGATAAATAGAATCTTAAAACCATACATGAATGTATTTGTTGTGGAAACATACATGTTATGAGCATGTTAGATTTTAACGAGCATGAACATTTTTGATTTAAGAATGACAGGATACTGTAGTTTTGATTTAAAACCTACAGTTTGTAGTGTTTATGTAACCTCCAGGTTTTTAAATTTTTTTGATTTAAAACTACGGGACTGTAAATTTAAGAGTTTAGAAAAGAGGAAGTATTGTATTTATATTCAAGACTATACGCGATGGGTATTTTATTTTTACCTGATGTATTTCATGGTTGCGATCCATGGTTGGAATTTTATTAAACCTACGGATATGATTTTTGATTAAAAATGTGTGAGATTTAAGATATAAAACTAAGGAATGTAATTTTATGATTATAGCAACCTAGGGTTTGGATTCATGCATTAAAGATACGGATTTGTATGTTTGTATGATTGAAAACTAACTAGGTTTAGTATTTAGATATAAAACCTCCAGGTTGTATTGGTAGACTATAAGCGAAGGTATGTATTTTTATGAGTTGAAACTCGGGCAAATTTGTCTTGAAAAACATACAGGAATATGATCTTTATCTAAAAATATGTTGGTATTGATTTAGTTATGTTCCAAAATTCTTAGATAAGCTGGAATGTATTTTGAATATTGACTGATGATGGAACATAATGAGATGTTTGAGGACAATGTGTGGTGTGAGGTGGTTTGATCGAGTAAGTAACGTAAGGGTAAGAGAGATGTGTGGAAATAAAAAAGAGCGTGGTTGAGAGAGCAGAAGAGGGTGTTTTTGAAATGGTTTGGGCACATGGAGAGAATGAGTGAGGAAAGATTGACCAAGAGGATATATGTGTCGGAGGTGGAGGGAACGAGGAGAAGAGGGAGACCAAATTGGAGGTGGAAAGATGGAGTGAAAAGGATTTTGTGTGATCGGGGCCTGAACATGCAGGAGGGTGAAAGGAGGGCAAAATAATGATGGTCATTCTGAAGGTTTACAGCGTATCTCTTGTGTGTGTGTGTGTGTGTGTGTACGTTGGTGGAACTTCATGAAAACGTCAAGGATTTATAATATGTGGATATAATGACACTGACGAGTTTCACGACCTTAAGGTATTAAGGACTGGTCAACCAATCTGTATCATTTGATAATTTATCATTTTACGGAATATGAAACAGATAACATTCAGACTGAGCTGTATTTCTCCTTCCCAAATATTCTGATCAATTGGTAAAAGTCAATACTGAAGCGATCGGTTATTTGTGTTCATTGTAGTTTTGTTTATCATTAAATCAACAGACTTCAAGATGTAATACGTTGGCTTAATCTTCTGAATGAAAGACAATATTTGGAGTTGGAAATCTATATCCTATTCTTTGAGCAACATTCATAAAGCATTAAGCTAGCAACTGAAACAAAAAATTATGTTATTATTCACGTCATGCACCAACAAACGCTTTAAAAACCAGTCATCTCATTTTCTATTTACATGTTCAGTATTAGAGAAAAATAAATCTTAAAACCATACCAAGATATTGTATTTTATGATTTAAAACCATACCAAGATATTGTATTTTATGATTTAAAACCATACCAGGATACTGTATTTTATGATTTAAAACCATACCAGGATACTGTATTTTATGATTTAAAACCATACCAAGATATTGTATTTTATGATTTAAAACCATACCAGGATATTGTATTTTATGATTTAAAACCATACCAGGATACTGTATTTTATGATTTAAAACCATACCAGGATATTGTATTTTTATAATTCAAAACTATACCGCGATATTGTATTTTTATTATTTAAAACCATACCAGGATATTGTATTTTCATGATTTAAAACCATACCAGGATATTGTATTTTTATTATTTAAAACCATACCAGGATATTGTATTTTCATGATTTAAAACCATACCAGGATATTGTATTTTTATGATATAAAACCATACCAGGATATTGTATTTTTATGATTTAAAACCATACCAGGATATTGTATTTCTATGATATAAAACCATACCAGGATATTGTATTTTTATGATTTAAAACCATACCAGGATATTGTATTTTTATGATATAAAACCATACCAGGATATTGTATTTTTATGATATAAAACCATACCAGGATATTGTATTTTTATGATTTAAAACCATACCAGGATATTGTATTTCTATGATATAAAACCATACCAGGATATTGTATTTTTATGATTTAAAAATTACAGTTGGATATTGTATTTAGTTATTGTTCTCAGGAGCAAAAAAATTCTTAGAATATAAACTAAAATATTGTATTTTGAATATGACTGTTGTGACAACATAATCAAGTCATGAAAAAAATGGCCATTCAAACGCTCTTAATTCTATGTAATCTGTGGCGATCACAAATATATTACGTCATGTTTAGGTCGGCACAATGTGAGGTAATGTTGGTCTGAACATCTGGTGTTGGTAATTTTGCTTTTCGTTATGAAGGCCAAGTTATCGAAACCTGATTTAAGAGAAGATGGATTTATCTGGTTGTGCTGGCATTTAAAGATGGTGGTTTGGGAGAGGGTTGTGACCAGGCCCTGCAGTACCATCACCAGATAAACAACCAATAACACAACTCCAGACTTACTAAGGTAACACTACAACCCCACACCCCACCTTCCTCCATCACCACGGAGGCTGGAGGCATGACAGTCATAACAATCGCAAAATATATAACAACTTTGTTGACTCTGAAGTAGAATGTTATGTGTGTACATACATACGGACCATGTAATACATGTGTGCCTGCGTGCTCTGCTGCAGGTCCTGGATGTAGATATCATAAGTACAATCGCCCGGGAAAATAGAAATATTCATCTGTTGACTTATAATGTTGTGGCAAGACACAAACACTGATCCAATCATTACTTGTAAAGTCTACATATTTTGCTTGTTTGTTTGTTTATGTTTATTAGATTATGTTGACAACAAAACACAAAAGAAAACGGAGACTACGTAGACGAAACAAGAAAGAAAACGGAGAATAAGGAAAACAGGTGAGAGAGAGAGAGAGAGAGAGAGAGAGAGAGAGAGAGAGAGAGTAAAACCTCCTTACTTCTTATTCTAATAAGGACGAAAAACCACCACCTTTCTGAAAGACACTTTACATCCCCTGACGAAGGCTTGCTACTGTCTCACCAACTTTATGGGGACCAATTTAGCAGCGAAAATAAATATCTGGTCTGTTTTATTCACAGGGAAAAAACTCCGCCTTATATATGAGCGTTAATATGGCTAGGATGATGAAGTTACTTTGTCCTGCTCTCTCTAATAAAAGTTGAAGATGCGTTAAGAACGAAAAATGTTGATAAAAGTATGCAACATTTTTAGGTCGTATTTGTATGAATCTGGAGCTTCGTTTGTCTGTTTGTCTGACAAATCTTTAACAGCATCAAACAGTAGAACTGTTCTTGCCTGTGACAACAAAAGTCCTAAAAAAATCGTCGTTGTTGTTTATAGAACTGGCATGTGGGACGTGACACTGTTTGGAGCTGCTTGTGAAACGGAGGCATATGATTCATTCGTTGCTTACTTTGAACGCTACCATCCAGCCAGACAGCCTAGTTAGTGCTTATCCACCAGCGAACTGTGCTCTGACAACACGTCTCTCATTATACGTACAGTAACTGTACACAGGCATACTTATACTTACATCACCTGCTCCTAGCTCGGGAAATTGAGACAAGGAATCCTTTGTTAAGTAGAAAAGTTAATAATACCCGGCCTGCTCAACTGTGTGATCCATAACTATTCCCATCATGCCTGGAGGCATGTAATCGGCCTTCAGTAAGGGTGGTGCTACCTGAAGCTAATGCACGATTATAATTATGTGGAGTAATCAGGGCTATAAGGGCCTTAACACGCGTTACTAATTCATATCTTAGTTTGTAATTATAATTAATTAGACATTTGTGCGAATCTGTTTAATTAGGAGGATTTTCGCAAAGACACGCGGGCCAGTTAGACAATGTCTCGCCGTCTTGTGCCAAATATGGTACATATTATAATCATAACATTATAATGACGTCATCATCACTATAATGTAGCACAATGACAGGTCCTCCAGCATCATCATGTACCTATCATCACTACCATGGATCATAGCACTACCAGCATTATAATGACATCATCACCACCATCATGGTGTATAATGACATGTCTACCTGCACTATAATGATCTTATCATCACTACGGTGGACTATAATGAGTCAGACTACCATGAGTCAGGACTACCATGAGTAATATGATGAACTATAATGAGACCCATATAGCCAGACACTACGGCTACAAGATCAATGAATCGTGCCTTGAGTCAGGTCTAGGGTGAATAACAAGGTGAATAATGAATGTCCAGGTAATGTACAATGGCCGTGAAGAACGAACGACGTACAAATGACCAAAATGGTCAGGATGAAAAATAAATGGTTTGTAGAGGAAGTGAAGCGCCAACAGGAGGAGGAAGGTGAATGTTGGTGTAATTAACAAACTGAATGAAATTCAAACAAAACCAATGGAAACTAAACATTGCATTGGAAGGTAAATACTTGTAAGTACTACAATACTGAAAATGAAATGTAACTTGGAAAAACAGATCCCGTTCAACAGGTTAGGTTATATATGTTTCTATTTGTAGGACTTATTACATGTGAGGGAGGAGTGGTGGTGCTGTGTTATACATCTCTGCTGTATGCTGCCTTGATATGATATGATCTCTCATCTATCTGGCCATCTATCTATCTCACCAACATTATAGCTCGCTACTCCATCAAACTGAGAAGGTGAAAGTTATCATTGTCTCTCCCATGTTCTTTCTTTATCCCGCCGTCTGTGTCGTTGCTTCTATGGTACATCTATCGTGACTATCAAACTGGTGGGAAATATTGTACATCATACACTGTTCATCATCTGTCTAAATACCTCTTTGTTCATGTACATCTATACATGTGTGTGTGTGTGTGTGTGTATAACATTCTAAATCTTGATTCACAGTAAATTTGAATACGTATATTCAGGAACAGTGTTATTAACACTGCATGCAATCACAGGCGTACATAACCATCACAGATGAATTTCATCCCGTTTTCTTTCACAATAGCGGGCAGGAACCCAGCTCAAGAGAAGACGAGTTATGGTTGCCAGCCACAATAATGCGGCGCCGGCGGCAATATAAAGAAGACAAGATTAACAATGTTCAACCATCATCATAACTCTTGAGAGCCTCACACTGGTAATTAATGTTACGCCTGAAACATCGTCTGCCTCACACAATTACCTCAGCACAACAACGAAAAATACTGTACAACTTTTCAAGGTAAACCATTGAATTATGACCAACCAGGCCATCACGATCCTTATGCAGACACGTGTGTGTGTGTGTGTGTGTGTGTGTGTGTGTGTGTGTGTGGGTGTCTGTGTGTGTGTGTGTGTGTGTGTGTAATCAATATTTGTGATTATCGTTTGTGTGTTACGGGGAGAGAGTTTAACACTCGTGTTTCCCTCTCTTAACCATTAAATGTACCAAATTTTTACTCACACACACACACACACACACACATGTATTAGACTGGGTGAGATGTATCGACATGTATCGACCACTGACGTGGATGTTGCGCCTAAGATTCAAACTCAGTAAGGTCCGTGAGTGAATCATGGTCAGCAACGCTACCACTACCTCATGTACGTTTGAACGCTTGTGTGTCACATGTGTAGATAAGAGCCTGTTCTTGTGTTACACATGTGTTACAGCCTGTGGGTGTATCTGGTAAGGCATCACCTGTATGGTTTACCCAACCTTATGTGTCCACGTGGCGTCTGTCAACCAGCAGGTCAGGTCTGCCCGCTAGGTGTCCGTGTTGTGACGTGTGGCAGCCAGGGGACGACTCACACGTGTGTTCGTCTGTCACGTTATGACATCATGTGTTAACTGCTTGTTACGTCACGGGACTCAGACTACACGGTAAACATAGATGGTTGCAAGAACCGAGTCATTGTGAGGCGTGGAGCGAGTCTCGTCTGATACGAATGGACTTACAGTCGAATACAAGTCTGGGGCCAGGTTGGTGGAAGCTGTACCGAGCCATCATTCTCGAGGCGCAGGGCCAGATGGACCGGTACAGCTTGGCCCAGTCCTGTACCGGGACGTCACGTGTCTCCTAGGAGTTCTGTCCCCCAGTATTCCGGTAACAGTCCACATTATACACAGACTGACGCAAGTCACAAGACGCTGCCTGATGTCACATGTTTACTCCCGACCTTCTGATATCAACATGTGAGTCTGGACGGTGTGAACCACAAGGTCAGGTCGACATATGTAGAGGTCACAAGGCAGACAAACTACGTGCTGCTTGTTGATGATACATCCACTGCCAGTAGGATGATGGTGTGTCATTACCTGTTTGTAGTGCACGGGGAGCGGGTAGTACACTAGTAAGGCCCCGTGTGTGTGTGTGTGTGTGTGTGTGTGTGTGTGTGTGGCCCATGAGACGCGTGGCTGTATTTCTTCAAGAGTGTAATTTCCTCCTGACGAATGAGCGGTAAGTGGGTTGAGGAGTAGTGCCCCTCCCATACTACACACGGTCTTTGATCGACAATTTCTCCTTTGGCTCCAGTGGAAACCTATTACCGTCCTGGTCTGCCCCCTCCCCTCCTCCTCCAACCCTCTCACCTCCACAGCTGGAAGCCTCCTCACAAGGGGAAGAAATATGTGAACTTTTATAGCGTGTTTGCCGCACGCGAGAGGCGGAGGCTGGCAGTGTGGAGGCCAGCGAGCCTGGCCGATATATGAGGTGCACACCAACTGGAGTCTACGTTGTAGACGGCGAGTCACATGAAGGATCTCTCTCTCTCTCTCTCTCTCTCTCTCTCTCTCTCTCTCTCTCTCTCTCTCTCTCTCTCTCTCTCTCTCTAACACCATTTAGAAAAATAAACTAGTCTTATACTATGTAGCCAAAAATTAGATTCTTCCTTTTTTTTGTTAGTAGTTTCGTGATGTAAAAGCTGCGTCAGACACGGATAGACTGATGTGAGACAGCTAAGCTGCCGACGCATGTCAAAGATAAGCTGATAGTGATAACGCTTTGCTGGCTCAGTCAGGTCGACGGACGACCCTTCTGTGGTTATCAGTTTTCTGCATTGTTGCAGACGTTCCAGATATTCCAGCCCTGGAAGCTGGACGCACGCCATGGTATAAAAACCATATATGCTATATCCTATGGTATCATATATCTTATACATCATGGTATAAAAACCATATATTTTATACACTATGATATTATATATATATATATATATATTTCTTCCGGGTATAACGTGTTGGTAATGCCTGCCAGTTTATCTTGTCATATTCAGAAACATCAGCAAGAACAGACGGGGTGATACAGACGGGGTAATACAGACCGGGTAATACAGACGGGGTGATACAGACGGGGTAATACAGACCGGGTAATACAGGCGGGGTGATACAGACGGGGTAATACAGACCGGGTAATACAGACGGGGTAATACAGACCGGGTAATACAGACCGGGTAATACAGACCGGGTAATACAGACCGGGTAATACAGACGGGGTGATACAGACGGGGTAATACAGACCGGGTAATACAGGCGGGGTGATACAGACGGGGTAATACAGACCGGGTAATACAGACGGGGTAATACAGACCGGGTAATACAGACCGGGTAATACAGACCGGGTAATACAGACCGGGTAATACAGGCGGGGTGATACAGACGGGGTAATACAGACCGGGTAATACAGACGGGGTAATACAGACCGGGTAATACAGACGGGGTAATACAGACCGGGTAATACAGACGGGGTAATACAGACCGGGTAATACAGACCGGGTAATACAGACCGGGTAATACAGGCGGGGTGATACAGACGGGGTAATACAGACCGGGTAATACAGACGTCCATACAGGCTGTACCCGGACCACAGACAGGAGAGGTCAACACCTCGAGTAACAAAGTGATGGTCACGTCAGCAAGACGTAGACAAAAACCTGGTCTCTCGCTGACACAGCATCCCCGGGTGTCAGCGTTCCTGCTGACATAATGGTACAGCTTGACACTGAGGTCAGGATGATGACCATCATGGTCGACAGTGTCAGGAGACTGGCCCAGGAGACTATCTGTCAATATGGTTGACATCTGGATGACCCAAGATGACCGACCATCTTGTTTTGGACGTGTATGATGCACCAGGTCACTGGGACAGACAGACCAGGTCATGCCGTCAGCATTATGGCTTCCGCAGGTCATCCTCCTCCTACTCCCTGATCCGCCGGAAGATGACCTTGAAGGAGGTAAACGTAGGTCAACAGTGTATCCTCCAGCCAGGCAGGAGGACGGCTGGTACTGGCAACACAGCAGGATACCAGGTGGTCACGGGAGATCATCATCCTGTGTAGGACGCTCCTAGTGGCCGTAAATCCATCAAGGAAAGATCCTGTTTAACGTCCAGCCTCCTATATCCTGCTGGTGCAGTGTTCGTCCTAGGGTTGGAGGATGACCTCCCGGTGCAGGTCATCACCTAGTGTGACCTGAGGACCCTCGACCCCCGCCACATAATGCAGCAGGACGGGTCGTGTGCGCCTCCTCATGATTCAGTCGCCGTCTTGATTCTACCGGTGGGCTGGTGTGATGGGGTGGCCACACTCACCCCAGGCCACTCACAAGGAGTTTATTGTCTCATAAACTATAAATCTGAGCCACGACCCGGGAGGCGACGCCAAGTGTGAGTCAAACTGTTCAACCAGGAAGCTCTCTTCCCGCCTCCTTCACTGAGGGAGGAACACATGTCAGCGTCGTGCTGGACTCATCCTCGCCTCAGGAGGCCCAGGTGCGGCGCCCGAGTTCGGAAAGTTATGCAACAAATTAATTCCATGTATCGAGGGTCCGGGTACAGCGGGCACCCCGCGGGAGGAGGTCCTCCTGACGCAGATAACGACGCCTGCAGAAGGCCGGGTGGAAGGGAGGCCAAGGGCAAGGCAGGTTCTCCAAGTGGCGTCGCAAGGTAGTTAAGTATGAAGGGCTAGTGGCGGGGGCGTTACCGGGGGCTGGGCCGTACCTATTTACCGCAGTTGATAAGTGGCAGTATGTGGTCGACCCAGACTTTACGACTATTGTTATAGTGCTTTTAAGTCTGTGCGTAATTCCCCGGATGAGTTGGTAAAACCCATGAAACCTGGCAATAACTGTACCTCATGGCAAACTTTTGGCAAAATGTACGAAAATTTACCTTTAAAAAGGAAGCAGATATAAACCGCCAGTGTAGACAGCGAGCCAGAAGGACACGTGTGTTGCTGGGGTTTACATGCCCGGCCTTAACACATCTCCCCGGGGGGGCTTAACGACACACACACGAGATAATGACATCCATCAGAACGATCGTCCTGTTAGGACCATCGTCAGGGTGATGGAGGGTGGCTGCAACCTTTCTGTGTGAGGGGCAGGAAGGTAGTCAGGCCTATAATGATGAAGTCCGGGTCTTTACGGACGAGCAGATTGCCAGCTGTCCACCCCACACACACTCCCTCCCTCCCTACCTCCCCTTACTTGTGAGGGAGATGTCTTCCTTCCCTCTCATTGGCTGCTTTCTATACATCCCCTATTTGTTATTGGCTGCTTTCCATACATCTATGCTTCTCATTGGTTGAGTTATTTCCACCAAATATATACCTGGTGTATTGCATGTGTGTGTGTGTGTGTGTGTGTGTGTGTGTGTGTGCCAACGTCCTCTCACGTATGGTACAGTTGCGTCACTCTTCCTCACTGGGTCGGATCCTCTCGCTAGCATTACTGACATGTTTATATGTCACTCCCTCTCGTCTGCCTGTATGGCTTCATTCCTCACTTCATTCACTCGAAATCACATATGATTTTGCAAAAGACGCGTTTCCCTCACACGTGAGACGCTTTTGAAGAATGCGGGAGTTCGCGTCCGGATAAAAGCTCCCAGAACCGGTTACCTGAAGCCTTGATTCATAACAGTTCACTGAGCACCCGAACTGAAGCTCCATTTTCCCGCCTGAAACGAAGGCATTGGGAAAAGCGCAAAACGACCAAGAATACTGCGACGGTTACAGTACGATTATCGTTCAAACAGAAAATGTTAACGAACAAATTCAAGGATTATTTAGACGTCGCTTACAATACAATGACAAAAAATGAACAATTTGAATGATCCTCTCGAAGCTACAGTTGTGGGGACAGAACTTAAGTGAGAGGACACAAAACCATGGTAGACTGACTGGTGTTGGATCCCTCTCATTCACTATTGAACATCCAGTGTGGATATTTACTCTCACAAATTTGTTTGAGACTCGACAGTTGTAACAACCTCTCTTGTGCTGGAATCATCGTTAAGCTGGCACATATAGAGAGGAAATTATAATCATTTCTGTGACACAAAAATGACTACATTTTATAGGATTCAAACCTATGCTACATTTCTGTTGGGATGTTTATAAACTGTACCCATTCTCTAGGGATTGTCTTAGTAATCCTGGGAATAAAAGAAAAATGACATCAGAAATGTTACTTTCAGAACGGTGTGTGACAACATGGTCACTGGCAGACGTCTGCGAGGACATCCAGTTTTCGTACACCTTCCTCGTAAGTGCCAAATAGTGATGTCCTTTTAACTATTATGGTAATGTCTATATAGGCCACGAACACTTCGGGTATGCACCTCGAACTCATGACGCTAGACACGTAATATGAAGTTCAGGAGTAAAAGTGTGACAAGATACGAGGTAGGTCAAGGAGCTGCCACTACGTATGACGAGGCTACTGCTCCGCCCCAGTGAACGTGAGGGAAACCTTGTATCACACTGGGTGCTCCTCTCTGCCTGTCTCTCTACCCTGTCTGTAGTTTACCAGCGGAGGGCCATTAGCGTAAATTCAAGACCATACAGCTTGTTAGCTCTGGTCAGATGTACAGTTCGGATGTACAATTTACACACTGCGCCCGTAAACCACGCGGCGATGATGTGAGCTGACAGAAGTTGGCCAGAACATGAAGCCAGGTGATGGAGTCTGATGATGATGGTCCGGCCAGCCACCACAGGACAGTATATAAGGCCGAGTTCGATGAGGTAAGAGGTCAGGAGGTCCTGGCACCACGGGGAGGGAGATTTCACCAAGCAGCTTGAGTTACGAGACTGATTGCGTCATACAAGACTTCACCACGAGTGCATCTTTGTTTCGTGACCTGGACGAAACATCTGAGACCCTTACATTAGAGCTGGATCTTCGTTATACCCGGAGGGATACAGTTGGTAACGAAGCAGCGTCATGGAGACAAACGTACACTGAGCATCCATCATGATGTGCAGGTAGACAGTGGCCTGGCCCCGGCTCCTGCTGGAGGAAGACTTCCTCAGCTTGTGCAGGATTACCTGGCAGTGTCTTGGGGCCAGCAGGAGGCGCTTCCTAAACTTAGAGAGGATTACACGTGACTGTCTTCACGTAATATAACTTTAGAACATATTACTGTACAGGAGTAAACCAACCCACGGTGTCCCTACCTTGAGACCAACAAATTATATAATTATCAACGAAATTATCGAATCTTACGGAAAAGCAATAATAAAAACTTTCTCAGATCAGAGACAAATTCAATTACGAAAAGAATCTTAAATAAATTACATTCGAGATAATGCCCCAGAGAAAGAATTAAAATCATAAGATGAAGTCGTATGAAAGAGACGAGATAAAATGGGGCTTAAATAAGGCAGATACAGTGAGACGAGATGGAGGCACAACAGCTAGATAGGACAACAACAAACACATGAATTGTGAAACTTCTCACGTTATGAATCATGCAAGTCATGATGAAGACAATATCATTCCCAATGAGGTCATGTATGAGAACTGACCTCACACTACCACAACACTGGCAACATCCTCCACTCTGAAAATACCCCACTGCTCGCTCCATCCACTACCATGGCTCCCACTGCGTATTTTTCCAGCGGATGTTAATTAGTTCATCAGCCTGGTATGATTTTTCCCGGCCAGCCTGGACTGCAGCTGGCCTGAACAAGTGGCCCGATATCTTCCAGTGTTCTTATGTTCCAAGCTTCCTCCCGTGGAGAAAACACTTTCATTTCCTGTGTTTGGCGAGCATACGGATCTACGTATGGGTCGAGTTAGGGTTAGGTGAGTAAGGCTAGGTTACGTTAGGTTAGGTGAGTAAGGCTAGGTTAGGTGAGTTAGGTTAGGTTAGTTAGGCTAGGTTAGGTTAGGTGAGTAAGGCTAGGTTAGATTACGTTAGGTTAGGTTAGGTTAGTTAGGCTAGGTTAGGTTAGGTGAGTAAGGCTAGGTTAGGTTACGTTAGGTTAGGTGAGTATGGCTAGGTTAGGTTAGGTTAGAGTTTGGTTTAGTTAATCAAGTGGTTTGGTAAAGCTAGTTAAGTTAGGATTAGTGAGATCAAGGGTTTGGTTAAGGTTAGATTTAGTTAGATAAGGGTAATTATTAAATATTACAGTCATTATTATCCTACACGTGTTAGCCTAACTACTATATTCTACAAACATTATCATCTCAAACTCGCCAACCTAACCAACAGAGAGCATCATCCTACACATGCTATGACCATCCTTATGTTAGTATCCTTCACCAACACTAGGTCAGGGATCTGAAGCCTCAAATATATACAATTAAAGAAATTCTCGCCAGTGTACAGTTGGCCTGGCTGGTCTAGTGTACGAGGAGGCAGCAGGGGTGCAGTCTGCCTGAACCACAGTGAGTGGGTCATGATGTTGCTGTTGTTGTCAGGCCAGACATAACGATGAAACAGTTTAATGCACTCGCTGTTGCTCTGATGGAAAAACACAGATGCAAATGTTAGGCAACCCGGAGAGGAGAAATCGTGTTGCGAAATGCATTTGTCTGATTCCTGCTGTGTAAATCCTGCATGATTACTGCTGCTGCCATCTACCATACATTTTGTGAACTACTGAACTCCACATCATCATCATCATCATTTCTATTATTATAGTCATTATCATGTAGACCAAGACGACTTTTACGGTATTCCTAAAGCTTCGTAGGTGTGTGCGCTACGTGGCTGTAGGGTGGTAAGTTGGGCTACTTTTGGGGAAGAAGGCCCTCGAGGCCACTAGGCTCTTTTCCGTCCGTTGATGATAATACAGCCTCTTTAGATTATATATATATATATATATATATATATATATATATATATATATATATATATATATATATATTATGCAGTTCCTCCATGCCATTACAGAGAATACACGAGAGGAAAGAGAATATGGCGGCCACCAGGAGAGGCTGACCCGGGAAAACCTGGTGTGTGTGTGTGTGTGTGTGTGTGTGTGAACCAGTTCTTGACACGTATCAGAACCAATGTTATACATGATGGAGAACAGAGAGGCGTGAGGGAAGATGTTCAAGACCAAATATTTAAGATCTTTCAGTCGTATGAAAAATACGAGAAATTTAAACCAGCAGAAGTAAACACAGGGTGAGGGTTGCTCACATATACAGGAATGTATCAGGAATATAAAGGTATTGTGTCCTTGTTATGTAACACAGGATATGTCAGGCAAGGTAACAGGCAACGGCTGATCAAGACTGACACTGTCATGTTGTAAGTAGATAACAGTGTCATACAGTGTTACTCACACTATCTGCTTGATAACGTACCTGTTAGACAATATCTACATGCAAGAAACAATACCTGCACGACACATTACTTCACAAACACAACACCTGTTACACAACACCTGCTAGACACGTGTTGGAAACATCTGCTAGACATAACACGTTGGACAACACCTGCTAGACACAATACGTGTCAGAAACACTTGCTAGACATAACACGGGTTAGACAACACCTGTTGGAAGCAATACATGTAAGACAACACTAGCTAGACATAACACCTGCTAGACACAACACGTGTTGGCAGCCCTGCTCAACAGATGGCAGGCCAGGCTACAGGAACAACTGGTGGTTATAGAACAATGTCAATATAGCCTGTCCATCAGGGTGGCCCCGGACACATAACCCAATAGCTGCGGGTCAAAGGTCAAACTTAACCTAATAATCCCAGTAACTCCCCGCGGCGACGTGAGAGGCGCCAGTCATGTTCACATATACAGACACACAACCTCACCATCACACACACACACACACACACATACACACACAGCCTCACCATCACACACACACACACACACACACACACACACACAACCTCACCATCACAGACATACAGCCTCACCATCACATACACACACAGCCTCACCATCACACACACACACACACACACACACACACACACACACACACACATACAGCCTCACCATCACATACACACAGCCTCACCATCACATACACACACACAGCCTCACCATCACACACACATACAGCCTCATCATCACATACACACAGCCTCACCATCACACACACACACACACACACACACACACACACACACACACACACACACACACACAGCCTCACCATCACAAACACATACAGCCTCATCATCACATACACACAGCCTCACCATCACACACACACACACACACACACACACACACACACACAGCCTCACCATCACAGACACACAGCCTCACCACACACACACACACACACACACACACACACACACACACGCACACAGCCTCACCATCACAGACACACAGCCTCACCATCACACACACACACACACACACACACACACACACACACACACACACACACACAGCCTCACCATCATGGTGATCTGGTGAAAGTAAGTTTTATTGATCATCACAAAAGACTGGATATTTTCGCCTGGTCTCAGGTGAGCCGTTACGTCTGGCCTGCGTAATGTAACGAACGTTACAGACGCTGGTGTCATGATTACCATCTTGAGTCACATGTGACGCACTAGGTGTGGCACTACCTCAGACCCGTCACACATCTTGTGACGCTGTTACACTCCCCGAGGAATTTTATAGAACCTTTGGTGCTGGTCATGAGAGCCTGACGGTACATGACCGGTGTAGACCCCGTTGTTCATGGATGAGAGACGGAAGGTATTCGATCACTTATAATCGAATACTTATTTCCCTATCAGGAGCGATCATAGTCTAGCAGTTTGCGTTCCCGACTACTACACAAAAGTTGTTGGATTCGAATCCTGGCTGTTAGAGGATATCAGCTGTTCTATGAAAGTTCGCGTTCGCATGCACTATATTCGGGTTCATATATATATATATATATATATATATATATATATATATATATATATATATATATATATATATATATCGTACACACGAGCACAAATGTAATAACCGAATTTTCATCTCCGAAAGCGAAATTATACAGATATCTGGTGATAGTGGCGTGAGAGCCATCTGTTAGTGGAAGCTGGCACCAGCGGCCTGCCACACGTCGGCTTCATAACAGTCTCAACGTGTATATGAAGAGTTATCACTCTGCGTATATCTTACAATTTCTACATCGCTTAAATCAGCTGATCCCGGCGATTTTTACGACGATGCTTAATATCAAAGTAATTTTTGAATTGGATAGATCATTTCCCTCATATGAAACAAGTACCGTAGTGAAAAAAACACGAAAAATAGTATTGTATTCTTGCGGCATGTGGCAAGAAGCGCCAGGACTCCAGACCGGCTCACAACAGAGGCGAAGATCACGTCCCACGGCCAACCCACCAATGATGATGGACGCCTACCACATCTGACCACAACACAACACTCAAGATGAACATATATATATATATATATATATATATATATATATATATATATATATATATATATATATATATATTCTTTCTTTTCTTTCATACTGTTCGCCATCTCCCGCATTAGCGAGGTTGCGTTAAGAACAGAGGACTGGACCTCTGAGGAAATATCCTCTACTGTCCCCCTTCTCTGTCTCTTCTTTTGGAAAAAAAAAAAAAAAAAAGAGGGGAGGATTTCCAGCCCCCCCCCCGCTCCCTTCCCTTTTAGTCGCCTTCTACAACACGCAGGGAATACGTGGAAGTATTCTTTCTCCCCTATCCCTAGGGATAATATATATATATATATATATATATATATATATATATATATATATATATATATAAGCAGGTGGCTAGAAATATATTCCCAAATCAAGCGTTCTTTTGTGATATATCTTTTTGTGTTGAAGGCTCCAGTCACTGACTCAAGTCCACATCAAGGTCGGAGCTAAGTTAGCCTGGGACAGTTCACAAGGCGGATTGCTTTCAACTGGACTCTGTCAAGTAAGGGCACATAGCTAGAACCACCCCTAATGTGAAAGCAGTACTCCATTAAAGAACGAATCAATCCTTTAGTATAAACGGAGCAACTGTTCATAAGAGAAGGTTCGACAGAGCTAGAACCACCCCTAATGTGAAAGCAGTACTCCATTAAAGAACGAATCAATCCTTTAGTATAAACGGAGCAACTGTTCATAAGAGAAGGTTCGACATCTAAACAAAACACCCAGTTTCACAGAGGCAGACTTAGCTATTCCTGTAATGTGGGGTTTCCAAGAAAGATGGGACGTTACAGGAATACCAAGTATGTTTACTGAGTCGAGAGGTGGAATTACAGAACCGTCAAGGAAGAGACGAGAATTGTGAGGAGTTTTTGATAGATGCTCAGGATGCAGCTTCCACAATGAACGCACACACACACACACACACACACACTTCATAACCTGTGTTTTAGTCCGGTGGACGTGGCCTGTTCCCTGAACGCTGAGGGAGCCTCCTGTGGCGGGAGATATATGCGTATTACTGAACTGTGACAGAAAAAAGACAAGCGATGCGATATGAGGAGATATACGGTACACGTCGCCATTTTCGAAATCACATTTAATGCACAAAACTAACCTTCCTTCTTTACGAACATGAATGCACACATCATTTAGTTCGGACTGAATTAGAAGCCATAAAACTGTAACAAAGAATGGTCGACGAGAATACTAAGCTATACACATCTATAAGCCATCGATATGTCTCGGCGACAACTACAGGCGACCATCATCACCAGCGAAAATATTGAAACCCAACACTGAGGGTGAACCATAAATGAGACACCACAAAGAAGCCGAGAAATAGAACGATGTAGTAATGACGGCAGTGTGGCGAGCCGGATATGTGTTCATCTCGTCTCCAAAATGTCTGAATTTACGCTTTAGTTTTCCTCTACCCAGATGGGTAAGAAAGTGAGAAAACTGAAATAGTTAACTAATTATTGTAGAAATTACGAAAACTGATGTAGTAAAGACTAGTAATGTTAGAAAAAAAATTTTTGCATGAGGGCACTGTATAACAGGGTCAGGAATGGAATGCATTTGAGATGATATGGCTGTTTGGCGAGTCTAGCACACGTTAAACAATTTGGTTGAAAACACACGGCAAGAATTGGACATTCATAGAGCACTTGAACTGTTTATAGCCACAGGAATGATTAATGGATGCAAGAGGAAAATTCTTATAAACTCTAACGCAGTAATTCCGAGTACGGGGTTGGATTGTATATGAAGGCGATTTCGAAGAAAAGTTACAAGTGTCCCGTAAAAAATGATAGAAAACGGTTTCTTGAAACGTTGGGTAACTAACTGTTTCGTCTGCAATTTGACTGCAAGATATTCATCATCGCATTTGTCCCTCTTTACAGACAAAAATATTGAACATTATTACATCATACCTAAATAACAGTCTGGTTTCCTGTATATTCTAGATCTGTCGAAAACTATTAAAACTATCACAGGCTTACACATGACTACCAGCTTTAGAGAAAACCAAATGAATCATAAAATATAAAACTTTAAAGCGACTGTAATAAGACTTGGTGAATAAACTTGGCGGATACTTTCCACGCATAAAGAACTGCACACGTCATAAATTTCTCAAACATTTAACGAGTTCATTATTATAATTGTTATTACTTAGCAATAACTTGGACGTGCTAAACACTATTTCCATTTTCTACATATGTCTAATACATATCGCAGGCGTCTAACGTTATGACAATTATGTGTATTTTCTATCAATATCTATGAATAACGCAACGTATATGGTACGTTGATAAAACGGAAACGATGGGAAATCAATGCCATTTTAATAACTGATATTTCTTCCCGTAACACAATCCATACCTTTGCGAAAAATGACCCTTTCTTTTTCCAGCTTCTCATAGGGGTGAACTTTGGAAAAGGTGCGATTTTACCAGCTTAAAATTAAGGTGTAATTTTCTGCTCCACATGGCCTTAGATTCCTTAACTTTGGAATATGATATAAATGATTGTTAGTAAGTAGCGCCCAAACACACTGTAATGCAGATATATCCATGAACAAGAAGCCACTACTTTTGTTGTTGTAACATACGTTTCCCAACCTAATCCACCATTTTCTGCTGAACTCAGGAAAATTATTCAATCATTAATAAGCTAAGTTTTCTGATAGTTCACCATTTCGCGTTTTCTTTGTACATCAACATACGAACCTAATAAAGCTCTACAGATTGCGAACATCCAAATAATTGATTTTTGTAAGCCTCCCACATGACGATTACTGAATATGACGTCTGGATGCTGTAGGTGTTTCTCGTTCCGTTTTCTAGTTGACCGATTTTCTCGATAGTTTCTAGTGGACTTGTTCCACTTTCACCTGTTGATAGACTGCTTCTAAACCACATTTCCCAACGTTACATGAAATTAAAACATGAAGTGTTATGTAGAAAATCTCTTTATCAACTCTTAAGTGAGCGTAAGGAATCCAAGTGTCACTTTAGTCAACTCATAAATTACCTATCCTTATTCATGATGAAGAATCAGATGTCAGACATTTGAGAACACTGTGAGCATTTACTTATTAATGAGTATTCGCTGCTTTTTTCAACCTTGTGAGGGCCTTCTCGGTCCGAAATGTCAAATGAAAGATAATTGCTTAGGGCAAAATCTAATGAAGGTAGGTGAGACTATACTACATAATGAATGTTCTTCCTAGGGACCATTGGTATTAGATTCATAATCAGAATATAACACGTTAATAATCACATCACAAAAGTATTTCGTTTCGACGGCTATATAAGAAACAAAAAAATACTTAAAAGTGGAAGTTGAACAATTCAAAAGTTTTTTCATTCATACTTCAGCGGTATCATGAAAATAAGACACTACTGAGCATCAACCCCGCTTAATTTATCACGCTCATGTTTGTAATGTACGGTATATCTTTTTTTTTTATCACCATTCAATTCTTTAATTAAGTACAAAAATAAACAATACGCACGCAAGATCCTGCGTTTCTTGTGGTCGACATAATTTTTCGAGGAT
The DNA here is from genome assembly GCF_036320965.1 of Panulirus ornatus. Taxonomy (NCBI): domain Eukaryota; kingdom Metazoa; phylum Arthropoda; class Malacostraca; order Decapoda; family Palinuridae; genus Panulirus; species Panulirus ornatus. Next base: position 1,264,518 of record NC_092249.1, on the reverse strand, counting down.
TCCCTCTGCATGAAGTGTCTTTGTTATGTTACAGAAAATAACTTTGTTATAACCATAGGTGTTATCTTTGAACACTTCTATTTATCCTTTTCATTTATAACTATGCAGCTCACTTAAAAAATGTCCTTAATTTTGGCGCAAAAACACTTTGAAAATGACAATTAGGCATCGATTGTTTATAAACATCTACAGCGTTCGTCAGAAAATGCAATGCACTTTTAAATCTTTTAGTAAAATTATTTGAAAGATATTGTCAATCACTCTTGTAAATATTACAGACTTTAATTTAAAATTTATAGCAGTCAATATCATATATTCTCATTAGTCATTAGTTGTGATAAAAACAACATATTATTTGAAACTATGATAATTACTTTATCTAAAAGTACAAAGATGATTTGGTATTTGTTACGCGAACGAACGTGTGGGAGTCAACAGTAGATTGGGAACGTTGAGGTAACTTATTCACTCTTAAAGTTCTATATTTCCCTTTCTTAGCTTTATTTTTGTCACCGGGTTTCTATATTTTACGCCAATCTCAATTCTGTTATATCCGTATCAATACCAGTCATATATATAGCACATTTGTGGCGTGTTTGTGCAAGATAAAACTTAAGTGTTAGATCATTTTATTCCCCTTAGCAACACTGTTTGCAGGTCACATAGCAATATAAGTACAAAGAAACAAGACATTGCATGACCCATAATGCGTAGAAACAAAACTGGGATCCTAAATTATTGAATGAAGTATTACTGAATTTAATATGCTACAGTTACGATAGTTATCTTCAGTTTGATAGCTTTTAAACTATATTATGGAGCTTAATTAGTACAAGACTAAACTTTCTCACATAGCTATACATCGTGTAGTTGGCTCTGGTTAATATAAAGATGAACGTAAAAGCTTCCAAAACATTACGAAAATGGTATGCAGTGCTGATGTCACTACCTAAACAATCATAGCGAGCACAAGCATCCTGCAGAAATAAGCTAATGTAGTTTTTTAGCATTATTCCTCGATGTTTAAACCCATCTATCCATATCTCTGACGGCCGTTCCCTCCGGCAAGAGTATACACTTATCCCTGTCCTTACGTGCCTCCCCCTCTCACACCATTCCACGCATTCTTGCACTATTTCTCTCCCTTTAGTATTCTTCTACCCTATTTGTCCATGTCATCCATTGATACCAACCCCTCTAATTGTACTACGTATCATACACTCTCATTTTAAACTCCCGATCTTGCATTCTTTCCACATGCCCAAACCACCTCAAAGTATTAAGATTCACCCATTCTATGACTCCACAATGCACTCCCTTTGCCATACCACATCTCTCACACAACCTTTCATTTCTTTCTTCATTCCATCTAGTCCCATCACGTACTCTTCTCAAAGGGCTCATTTCCACCTCCGTGACTCATTCCATGTTCATGTTTTGGCTGCGTAGGTGAGGGTTAGGAGGACTGTGCTGTCCCTTAATCCTCTCCTCACTTCCATACAGCTCCACCCATCATTATTCTATAAAGGGACCCACCGACTCTTCTACCCTGTAATGCTCTCTCCCTTATCTCTCCTTCTATATCACCACACTTACACAAGACAGCTCCTAGATACTTAAATTCTTTCACTTCTTCCAGTCTTTTTCCCTCCATATCTAAATCACAATTTTTCATCTTTCTCTATGGTTTTACAGAAACTGTATTTTCATTGTTTCCTTTTAAACACCATTACTTTTACTTGAACTAACCTTCAATCACCTGCACTTACATACATCATAAAACATACACCCCTCCGCAACTCCTCTTCATTCTCAGCAAACAACAAAGTATCAACTGCAAACAGGCTTGCCACTAGCCACCATATCTCAACCACCACACCCCATATCTGCACTCCTTTTGCCTAATTTTGCTTTCAACTCTCTTATCACTCCATCCATATATATATCAAAAAGCCACAGAGACATCATACAGCCCTGCCTCACACCTACATGTACCTCTAAACTTCACTCAGCTTTCCATCCACTCCTACACATGCATTTGCTCCTCTATAGAAGGCTTTCACTCAATCCAACAGTTGGCCCCCTATACCATATATCCTTAACACATCCTGTACAGCATTCCACTCAACTCTCATACACTTTCTCCAGATCCATAAAACTGCATACAACTTCTTGTCATTCACTAAATACTTTTCCAACGTCAACTTTACTACAAAAACCTGATCTACACATCCCCCTACCTTTCCTAAAACCCCCTTGCTCTTCACATATTCTGCATTCAGTCACCTCCATCACTGTCAGTTGATATTCTTGCATCCACTTTTCTTGGTATACTTAATAGACTTACTCCCCTATATTTGCTACATACATCCTCAGCACCATTTCCTTTGAATAAAGTGATGATGATAGCTTTCATCCAGTCCTCAGGCACAACCTTCTGTTTCCATTCTAAATTACATATAAGATGCATCCACACTTTCTCTTCCATACTTCAGCATTTCAGCCATAATCCAGTCCACGGCAGGTGCCTCTTCTACCTTCAGCCTCATTTTTCCCTTCTTACCTCCCTTTTTTCTAAAGGCCCTTGCACTTGTATCATCTCCCTTCCATCCTCCCTACCCATGCATGTAACAATTGCTGCCTCCCCCTCTCCCACATTCATCAGTTCTTCAAAATATTCTTTCTATCTTCCTTTTACTTCCTGCTTTTGATTCAGCAACTTCCCTTCCTTACTTCTCACATCAATATTTCCACTCTTACATCCACCTTTCCTTTTTTTTCACCTTCCAATATAGTTTCATAAATCCCAAAACTTTGCACTTAACTTCCTTCCAAAATCTTCATCTACTCTTTCTTTGCTTTCCTCTGTCAGCTTCTTAACATTCTGCTTACATATTTTGTATTTATCCCTCCTCTTTAGCTGAACTTTCACTGGTACATTCCTATCGAACAACCTACCATATGTCTTTTTCTTCTCTTCCACAGCATTTCTAATCTCTGTCCACAATGCATTGCCTTTTATATTCCTGTATGTCACCACCTTGTATCCAACTACTGATTCTACAACATTTAACAGTACTTCTCTAAACATTTTAAACACCTCATTCACACATGACTGCATTCCTACATTCACTGCACTTCCATCTAAGCTTTCAGTTACCTTCCTTCATTTTTTCTGATTCATCTTCTCACTTGTCAATATTTTTACCTCTCCATTCTTCCAACCATCACTTCTCCCTGATCCTCATCCCCACAAGAACCACAAAATGGTCAGTCTCCAAAGAGTCCTCTCACAACTCTAGCATCTAGCATGGCCTTTCTCTTCTCTTCCATCATTCTTCATCCATGTATATCTGTAGATCATCTTGTGCTGAGAAAAAGATGTTTACAAGGAAAAAACCCCCTCTCAGCACAAAATATCCACAAGATAAATTTCATTCTCATTTACTCCAGGCACTCCCCATTTACCATCTCACCAATTTCATCACATCTCACTTTCACATTCACATTACCCAATACAACTACGTTTCTCTCATTCTCAAAACCATTTATATAGTCACTCAAATTTCTCCAGAAAAGCTTCATTTCCTCCTTACCTCATACAGTCTTCATTTTCACAGGCACATATACACACACCCATGCTTACTTAACAATCCCAGTCTTTCCTTTCACCCACAATATTCTAGATCCATTCCATCCATGCTCTGTAAAGACCAATGATTACAGGAATCCCTTTTGAGATTTGGTAAAACTAAGGTAAAGTTTCAATTTCGGGACACTCCAAGAATGTTTTCCCTGATTCTGATAAAACTCATTAGCAATGGACTCCATACACTTTATACACTCCATCTTTCCACCTCCAATTTGGTCTCCCTCCCACTTCTCGTTCCCTCCACCTCTGACACATATATCCTCTTTATCAATCTTTCCTCACTCATTCTCTCCATGTGACCAAACCATTTCAAAACACCCTCTTCTGCTCTCTCAACCACACTCTTTATTACCACACATCTCTCTCACCCTTTCATTACTTACTCGATCAAACCACTTCACACCACATATTGTCCTCAAACATCTCATTTCCAGCACATCCACCCTCCTCCGCACAACTCTGTCTATCTATAGTCCTGGTGTGAGACCTTATTCTATGAAGTGAAACAATTTGTCTGATATGACTTTGATACTAAATCAGTAGAGAGAAGCATAACCTGAAAGTATACTTGAAATTTAACTTATCTATGATAAGCATTTAGAAAATGAATGATGAAATAAAATTCAAAATGAGAAAGTAAGTATTACACATAACCCATTTACTAAAATATGTATGTTTGAGAAAATATGTGCAATATAAAGTTTAGTTCTAGGAAGCTGGCTTGAGTTAGTGCAGTGAAGGATACAAATAAGAGTAATTTATTGCTAATTCATTATACTTGTTAATTACATACTGTTTAAAGTTGTGCAAATATTTTTTGTAAATATGAAAATGGTGAGAACAATGGAAGTAAGGGAAGTGGGGGAGGAATGGGATGTATTTAGGGAATCAGTGATGGATTGCGCAAAAGATGCTTGTGGCATGAGAAGAGTGGGAGGTGGGTTGATTAGAAAGGGTAGTGAGTGGTGGGATGAAGAAGTAAGAGTATTAGTGAAAGAGAAGAGAGAGGCATTTGGACGATTTTTGCAGGGAAAAAATGAAATTGAGTGGGAGATGTATAAAAGAAAGAGACAGGAGGTCAAGAGAAAGGTGCAAGAGGTGAAAAAAAGGGCAAATGAGAGTTGGGGTGAGAGAGTATCATTAAATTTTAGGGAGAATAAAAAGATGTTCTGGAAGGAGGTAAATAAAGTGCGTAAGACAAGGGAGCAAATGGGAACTTCAGTGAAGGGCGCAAATGGGGAGGTGATAACAAGTAGTGGTGATGTGAGAAGGAGATGGAGTGAGTGTTTTGAAGGTTTGTTGAATGTGTTTGATGATAGAGTGGCAGATATAGGGTGTTTTGGTCGAGGTGGTGTGCAAAGTGAGAGGGTTAGGGAAAATGATTTGGTAAACAGAGAAGAGGTAGTAAAAGCTTTGCGGAAGATGAAAGCCGGCAAGGCAGCAGGTTTGGATGGTACTGCGGTGGAATTTATTAAAAAAGGGGGTGACTGTATTGTTGACTGGTTGGTAAGGTTATTCAATGTATGTATGACTCATGGTGAGGTGCCTGAGGATTGGCGGAATGCGTGCATAGTGCCATTGTACAAAGGCAAAGGGGATAAGAGTGAGTGCTCAAATTACAGAGGTATAAGTTTGTTGAGTATTCCTGGTAAATTATATGGGAGGATATTGATTGAGAGGGTGAAGGCATGTACAGAGCATCAGATTGGGGAAGAGCAGTGTGGTTTCAGAAGTGGTAGAGGATGTGTGGATCAGGTGTTTGCTTTGAAGAATGTATGTGAGAAATACTTAGAAAAGCAAATGGATTTGTATGTAGCATTTATGGATCTGGAGAAGGCATATGATAGAGTTGATAGAGATGCTCTGTGGAAGGTATTAAGAATATATGGTGTGGGAGGAAAGTTGTTAGAAGCAGTGAAAAGTTTTTATCGAGGATGTAAGGCAAGTGTACGTGTAGGAAGAGAGGAAAGTGATTGGTTCTCAGTGAATGTAGGTTTGCGGCAGGGGTGTGTGATGTCTCCATGGTTGTTTAATTTGTTTATGGATGGGGTTGTTAGGGAGGTGAATGCAAGAGTTTTGGAAAGAGGGGCAAGTATGAAGTCTGTTGGGGATGAGAGAGCTTGGGAAGTGAGTCAGTTGTTGTTCGCTGATGATACAGCGCTGGTGGCTGATTCATGTGAGAAACTGCAGAAGCTGGTGACTGAGTTTGGTAAAGTGTGTGAAAGAAGAAAGTTAAGAGTAAATGTGAATAAGAGCAAGGTTATTAGGTACAGTAGGGTTGAGGGTCAAGTCAATTGGGAGGTGAGTTTGAATGGAGAAAAACTGGAGGAAGTGAAGTGTTTTAGATATCTGGGAGTGGATCTGGCAGCGGATGGAACCATGGAAGCGGAAGTGGATCATAGGGTGGGGGAGGGGGCGAAAATTCTGGGAGCCTTGAAGAATGTGTGGAAGTCGAGAACATTATCTCGGAAAGCAAAAATGGGTATGTTTGAAGGAATAGTGGTTCCAACAATGTTGTATGGTTGCAAGGCGTGGGCTATGGATAGAGTTGTGCGCAGGAGGATGGATGTGCTGGAAATGAGATGTTTGAGGACAATGTGTGGTGTGAGGTGGTTTGATCGAGTAAGTAACGTAAGGGTAAGAGAGATGTGTGGAAACAAAAAGAGCGTGGTTGAGAGAGCAGAAGAGGGTGTTTTGAAATGGTTCGGGCACATGGAGAGAATGAGTGAGGAAAGATTGACCAAGAGAGTATATGTGTCGGAGGTGGAGGGAACGAGGAGAAGAGGGAGACCAAATTGGAGGTGGAAAGATGGAGTGAAAAAGATTTTGTGTGATCGGGGCCTGAGCATGCAGGAGGGTGAAAGGAGAGCAAGGAATAGAGTGAATTGGAGCGATGTGGTATACCGGGGTTGACGTGCTGTCAGTGGATTGAATCAAGGCATGTGAAGCATCTGGGGTAAACCATGGAAAGCTGTGTAGGTATGTATATTTGCGTGTGTGGACGTATGTATATACATGTGTATAGGGGTGGGTTGGGCCATTTCTTTCGTCTGTTTCCTTGCGCTACCTCGCAAACGCGGGAGACAGCGACAAAGTATAAAAAAAAAAAAAAAAAAAAAAAAAAAAAAAAAATAATATGTAGGGTAGTTTGATAATCGAATGGAATCTGTAATTCATCTTCAAAGTGGAGAAGTTGGTGCCATCTTTGCAAACATATACCAAGATACTGTAATATCTTCATTTACCACTTGCTGTGATGTGTCCAAAACCTCTGCTGATTAATATGATACTTTCTGTAATTCTATCATCTTTCTTCAGAGTATGGGAGACATACATGTTAATAAACACTGATAAGAATTGTGTATTCCTGGTATTCTGTGAATGTCTAAATCTTCTGCATATATTTTACTAGGAGTGACAGTATGGCAGTTAACAAGAAACCAATTGGAGTTAATTTTGAAAAGCTTCTTCAGAGTTTACAGGGTAAGTGTTCTGTTTAGGTATTCCTGCAGTATTCATTCAATGAATGTGAATAATGTAAATTACCTAAACTAAGGCTTTAGCTGTGTAAGGGGAGCTGCTAAAGTGTGTTGAAAAAATTCGTATGTAAAGCACATATATGTATGTAAGAGAGGAGCACACAATCCCAGCCAGCCAGCTAGCTAGCTAGCTCCTACACACAGAAATCTCAGCCATCACAAACTACATACAGGAACTTCCACTTCTTCCGGCCTGGGTTGTGGAAGGAGGTGGAGTGTGTGTACACCTTTACATTGTTTTGTGATGTTTAGTTCATTAGTCTGATGTGAATGAAATGAGGGATGAAATAAGGCCAATATACTTTGGCTGTGCAAAGGCAATTGTGGAAATGTTAACGAAATGCAAATAATTAGTTTTTTTCTAAATGTGTAGAGGCTAGGTTAATAAAGAAAAATTCAACAATTAAAATTACCGACAGTTCCCTCTGCTCTTTACAGTTATAGAGGAGTCATAGATACACTGAACTAGTAAGCTGTGTAAATACCTGGAAGCAACACCCATCACTTCTGTGAAAACAAAATTGGGTGATTATTCCTTTCAGAGATGGCAGACTTCTGCAATCCTTTATCCTTTAGGCAAAAAAATCAAAGCTAACTGCTTAGGTGTTACACATCACTTGAAACTAGTCTTTTCTCTTCTCATATAAGTAAAATGAGATTTAGGTTCACAACTCGGTGAGCACCAAGTTTCAGCTTTGAAACACTAAGCGAAAAGACCAGCAACTAAAGTAGGAGGGCTAGAAATTCCAACTTTCTAGAGATAAAAGCAGAATTAAGCTTATGTTCGTTAACACAATCATCTCTTAGTTTCTGCACTTGAAACACAAAACAAAAAGATCATCAACTAAACTAAGAGAGGTTGCAAGTCTGACAAAGGGATATAGGTTTCTAGAAGAACATTAGTTAATATTAGCTACAGAGCTGGAAAGGCATAATCCATTATATTTACTGGGCTCCCACAAGAAGCTACCTTCACTAAGTGATGTTCATAATTATTGACTATTTTTTTATGATCAGACTAAAAGTAAATACGATCAATGCTGCTTATTAAGATGAACTAATGGTTCTGCTACACAGTACTTGAAGGACTTCATTTAAAGGTATGTTTATTTGGTACTGAACCTGATTTTGATAGAATGAACTACTGATGCTTCTAAATTAAAGGCCAGTTGAGTAGATAGAATGTGAAATCAAGACATTTCTTATCAGTCTCCTTTAACTCCAAGCAGATAAAACTGCTTGTCTCTCTGTTGTAAGACATATTTGAATGGTTTACAAACATCAGATCTGCCTGTTGCTATCTGCAATGAATAAAGCACTTTTTTATTGTCATAAAATTCAGGCATTCTATTACTGACAGTTCCTAACTTAAATGAGTATAGTAATCTTAGGGATAAGCAGCTGCAAATGTAAACGAAAGATCATATCAAAGCCAGGCCTTAATTGAAATATAGGGAGAATAATGAAAGGGGAAAAAAGAAAAGACAAGGAAAAGTATATACAAATTTTAGAGGAAGTGAAAAACCAGTCAAAGTGAAAAACCAGTCTTATAATGTGCCAGGTCATAGTTATTGGAAAACTAGTATGTTGTAGATGATAAAATGTAACTTTAGTTTAGATACTGTTGATATCTACTCATCCTTCACAAAAAGTGAGATTTTCTTACCTGGCTAGGATACAGCTGTTGAGTGGAGTCTTGTTCCACAGTTCCTTCAATGTGGCTAATAACTGACGTACCTAAAGTGCAAAATAATGTTCAGGATTAACATCAAGAATTATCAGTCAACTTTTATGAAGCATAAGACACTTAACTTGTGAAATAAGCAGCACACTGTTCAAGATTTCTGTTTAAGGGATAAGAAGAAGAAAGAAATCCTTTTAGAAAATTTATTTTAATTTGACACTTATTTGACTCTAGAAACTGACAATTTCAAGGTACATCTTTTGGGACTTACCCAATTATAATAATATTGGATGGCATGCCCAGCTAGCAAAAACTTTTTGAACACTAAAAGCAAAACACCTCAAATTACTAGTAGTTAGTTAAAACCTATTGCCAACCCAATCATAATAATATTGGATGGCATGCCCAGCTAGCAAAAACTTTTGAACACTAAAAACAGAACACCTCAAATTACTAGTAGTTAGTTACAAACCTATTACCAAGCAATTCTTCCCCGCTTCTAGAAACTACTGATAAAGAAAGCATGACATAGATTAGATGTTAGTACAACTCTATTTTACCCTCTCAAGGCTTGGGAAAGTCTCTAATCCCAAAAGTAATTGTTTAGGCCTAGTACACAAACACAAGTCGAAGGTACATAAGTTTAACTGGAGTTGAAAACAACTCTGTTAAGGGGATGCTAGTCACTCATATATATATATGAGTTAAAGTATACAATGCACTGTTGGCTAATTAGTCATGTGCATGGAAGGAAAGTGTCATTACTATTCCTTTCTTTACAGAATAATAAAGGAGAACGGATTAAACATGTTTATTTAAGTTATTCAAACTGAGATAGGTGAAGATTAAAGCCAAAACTTATGAGTAGGTTTGCAATATTCAGTGTGTATTGAAATCATTTCTGCACTGACAAAACATCTTCATATGTTGGAAATGACTTCTTAGGATATTAGCTTCTTCATAAATACGATTGAATACAGTGCTGTTATTTTACTTCTTTCAGGTAATGTACATGAGATGAAACTAGAGTTTGATGAGAGTAGGCTTCCCATAAATGATGACAACAAGCACTTACATCAGTTTTGTGACAGAGTAGAATTTGTCTTGAAATTTGGTCTTAAAGGTAAGATTGGGATTATTTGTATATTAAAAACCATAGTTGTCAAATTAAATTCCACTTTTTTTATATTAAGGGAAAGTCAGGTGATGTGTGTATACATTATAAAAATTTGTTTCTTAAAAGAAAGAGGTTAGATAGAAAGTAACTTTGGGCTTTTCATATAGTAGTAGCTAGAGAGGTGCTATGTGGAAATTTTTTGGCCATAGCATAAAGTGCGTAAAACTAATAAAAAAAAGAAAATTTTTTAAAAATTGCAGGTTTTTCATAATATATACATTTACCCTGCATAAAGTAATACAAATAATGTAATAATTTCAGAGCGAGGTAGTGTATTAGGTGGACGAAAAGACCTCTGGCAGTACTTCTGCAAATGCCTGGCTGAACGACGCAATATTCATGATGGACTGAAACTTGTTAAAGCAAACACTGAAGTAAGTGAAGTTTAAGGAAATCCTTAGTTCATTAGCTCCCTCTCTGTACTGTTCTCTGCATTTTAGCACATCTATACATTTTTAAACATTGGTCTTCAAACATTCCTACACACCTTGTTACATATCTTAGCCCTTCCAGATCCCCATAGTACCTCAAAACTCCAACTATTGTTCTGTCAAAAATTTCATTATTTCACCCCATTTTCCTTTCCATACACCATATCCAGGTCTCAGAAAATCCATCTCCTCTGGTTGCACTTAATCATTAATTCATATCATTACATTAAACCATACTTTCCTGCAAATTTTACCAATCAAAGGTATGGAGAAGCTTAGTGACCCATTTTTGGTGAAGATGCAGAGTGCCTTACCTACTTTGCAAGTATGATGGCATACAACAAGTACATTAAAGGCAAAGACTGATAATGGAGATGATATTTGAGGAAAGAGAGCAGGTGAAAATGTAGTGAAATATCCAAAACGGTGGTAATGTCAAGGTGTAAAGAGAGTGAAGCATGTCAGGAAAGTGTTTGGAAAGAGAAGCCAGGAGACCTCCCTGTTGTGGCCAACCACCACCAGAGGTGAATTCCCGGGGGGAATGAGGCATTAGAGATGTAGACAGATAAACAGATCACAAGCAAGATAAACTATGGGGATACATGGAATTACTCGAGGATTGACAAGAATTTCTTACAATCCTCTTTGTCTGGGAAAAAATTATTTTGATGTTATAAGGTATTGATATATCTATTGTTATACTGAGGACTAATATCTTTAATTTCTAGTATCATAGTATGGTGTTTTTCATTTCATTGCAGCTGAAAACTAGCGTGGGACGTAGTCGTTGTTTCTTACGTTATTGTTTGGTCCATCAGTGCATGGGTGATGTTATTCAGCAGTGCCTTGACAATCATGCAGTAACTAGACAGTTCTACCAAGATGGTGCTCTGATGCTTGATCAAAAGCTCTGCCCAGCTCTACTAAATATTCTTTATCAGCTGTGTGATGTATCATTCGATTTACCCCCCACGGGTCATGACCTTGATGTTTCCTGGCCAACATATGCACGGTAGGTTGCATATTCAATATTTTGTTATTACTTTGATAAGAGGAAGAGAATAAACCAGAAAAACTTTGTGATGAAATATGTATGATGAAAGAAATATGTGATGAAATATAAATATGAAATGGGATGGACTAAATTGGTAGTAAGGGAATGGATGAATGAATATTGCAAGATACCACATGAAGCCGGAATGCTCAGGGCAGTAGTCATTACATTGCATCATAAGGTCCTACACCAGGGCTTCCCAGAGTAGGGGTTCTTACCACAACTGAAGTTACAAAGTTTGCTTTTGGGACAGTGAACCATCCTCTCAACAAGCAAAAAGGTTGCCATGGGGATCATGAACGGTGTCAATCATGAAACTTGGGGTTCATGTGTGAAAGCTCTGTCATAAATTTAAAAAAAATCATCTTTAGGAAGAGTCTCATAAATGTGAGATCTACAAATCATGATATTAACCAATAAGACTGTTGAAATAAAGGCATTTTAGAACATTTAGCTGAGAGAGTAATATAGAAAATAGGATTGGTCTGAGTGATATTAAATGCAAACGTAAACAAGAAGAGGAGAACCATAGTACTTTGATAGATTTGATCAGAAACAGATGAACATGGTAGGAGATGTGCAAAGGAAGGTTTACTCTAGTGAATAAAGGTAGCCGGAAAAAAGAATCAGTAAGAATACAAAATATAAATTCTAAACTGTTAGGCCCATAAATGGTCATAAATGGGGTCCAAAATTCGTTTGTAGCATCATGAACTTTCCTTCAAACAAGTGTAGAGTTCTGTTGTGCAACCCTGAATGGGGGCAAGTCTCTGAATAGCTGTGAAAATATGATTTTCTCGGGGTGAGGCCAACTAACTGTCCATTGAGGACAAGATGGTTTCTGAAGGTGCACATAACTTGTAGATTTGTATGACCAAGTGAAAGGTTAGTAAACAGTTTATGTGTATGGTAATGTTAAAATTCTTTAAAATGGTTAATTTGGTTTTGAAACAAGTTTATGTGGAGCAGGTTTAAAATATTAAAAAGTATATAAATGTGAAAATGAAGGCTTGAAATTATTTTTTTGAAAGGTAAGTGGTCTAAATTTGGATATATTTGCAGTCAAACAGTCTGTAAGCTAATGATTAAACTAAAGTTAGTTGAATAATTGTAAATTAGGTATTAGTGGCTTATGTGCCCATGCCACTCCCACTATGACCTTTACTATGTCCACTTATACCAAGTTCACCACCATCACCATCCATGCCATTCCCACCACAATTCCTACCAGTGAGGTCATTACACAGTGACAACAGATAATGGCCTTGCCAACAACTCACTTGCCACACACTTTCCCTATTGCTTCACTGGGTGGGAAGATGCACTTATGACTGCCACCAATGCACTCTTTCCCTCCTTCAGAGGGTTGGGTGGGAGGTACAGTTGTGGAGAGTCAACATTTCTCTCACGAGGCCCTCCTAGGTGGGTGGGGCTGGGGTTCCAGGTAAGTTAGCTATCAAACTGGTCACTTGTCACCTTCCGTGATAACCAGATGGAACTCCTTCCACGTTCCTGAAAGATCAAAGAGAAACAGTTCCACGAGTTATGTAACAGTCCATGGCCCAGCACCAGTATGCTTTTTTGACAAATGATTATAAATACTGTATGAAAAGTTATCTTAGGATGTAAAAATTTATTAATTATCTTTAAAATATTTGGTTTATAGCTACATATCTAAAAACTGATGGATTCTTGTTGTTTCGCCATGGCCTCTACTTAAATCTTAGTCCCTAGAAAAAAAATCTGCTGGACGTTAAATGTCACATTAGTGAAAGCACTCTAAATTTAAGTAGATTTTCATTTAATTTACGTGTGTTTTTGTTTATAGTCCAACATGAAGTATAAAGAGGGAGACTGAAGGAAATGTGGTCAAGAGACATTAATAATGAAAATGTTGGAGGTTGTTCAAGTTCAGCCAAGCCTGATAACTCGATAGCCAGGTTGGAGGTGCCACTCGCCTGAGTAGTGATCTTGACACTTGAGGAAGATTGTCAGGCAGACATTTTATCAAGACCCAAGTCATGTGTACGCTATCACATTAACACTCGAGTTTTTCTGTTTTATCTGTCAGGGTCTGCAGGGTGGGTATTTTTAGGCAGTGTTGATACACTGGTTAATATATAGTCTTGATTAAGCAAGTATTATTACTTCGTTACTTTATGTACGTCAATTATATTACGATTTACTTTAACAGGAGTACTTCATATTTTGACTTCTGTTACTTTTTTCAAGTACATCAGTAAAAGTGTTTCCTTCATTACCTTTCTCGATGGCAGTTGTCCGTGTGGTGAAGTGTGGTACAGAATCTTGCGGTTACCGTATCAAAGGGTGCCCACTGCTTCCATGGAATCATATACTCAAACTTGTCTGGAAAAAAAGGTTTAAAGAGAATATTAGGGATCATCTGATGTTTTTTTGGACTTCAAACCCATTCACTAATACCTTTCCCATGCCTGCCCTCATGTATGGGCCATGGCCTCTCTTCCAATGTGACACTAAAACCAAAGACATGAGGTGGTTGACACCACCAGATGTGGCCAACCACACACCAGTCTCTTGTATTATTCATGAGTCTAAGATGAACGTGCATCACATCCAAATTCAAAATGTTATTGACAATAATTGACAATAGGAGAGGGACCCCCAGCCATAGATGTATGTGGCTAGCATGTTCGAAGTGAAGATATGAGAGGCATAACATGTGTGAGGTTCATGGGGAGTGAACCCAGGGACTTAGAACCCCTCTCTGTGAATGTTCTATAGATAGACTTCCATCTGAGAGGGATGCTTAGAGTCCATAGATTAAATTTTACAATTAAAATTCTTTCATGAAGTCACTGGATGGTTACAAAAAGGTATAGTGAAGTGGTGTCTTGATGTTTAGGATTAGTTGTTGGGAACTTGTGTTGGTGACTGTTGACAGTAATGTTTGACTACTTTAGTATGATAGTATGACTACTTTAGTATGATAGTATGACCCAGAACACCACAGTATGACCCAAAAGCACAACAGTACAACCCTTTAACAAAAAATACTTTCCTTGATGAGGACATTACCACCACTGGGTATGATGCATCACTTTTGACTTGATCCTTAAGGTATGAGGTCACAAGTTAGTTAATCATACCTCAAGTATAGTAGGTAGGGTGGTGAAGGGGAGTTCATAGATACAGGCAGATGACAGGATAAGAGGTGATAAAGAACTGTTTGCCTCACCATCTGTCATTAGCAGTGTCATCATGCTTCAGTATGTGTCAGCCTTCTGTCACATGGTGTCAGCAAATTCCTAAAACCACTGGGTTTTTATTGGCAGCCTTTGGACAGGTGTGGCACAGTGTCCTGCTACAGCTGGGCAAGCGTCACCTGCCAAACTGTTATGTAGGCTTTGTATAAGTACACCAGCAGAACTATTCTGAGACTATAAATATACCTGCTACATTATCTTGAGAGACTGTGTAAATACACCTGCTACATTATACTAGGAGACTATGTAAATACACAGGCTGTGCTGTCTTTACAAACTATTAGATCAGAGCTGTGTTGAGGAAGAAATACAGGAGAATGTTTGTGTTGATATAAAGTTGTTTGTGTGATTGTGTAGCAGTCAGCTATGTACAACATTTATATATATTCAACTTATAAGTGTTATCCGTGTGTGTATATATAAATCCTTCATGGTAGCTAAGATGGCAAGGGCAAATGAATAAACCAGTTAAGTCCATCTCCTTAGCGATATAAATATAGATACCCTAGCCTAAGCCAGTTACCCAATTTATCGAACTCCCAAGATTCGAATCGGTGCGCTCGACTCGAGCCGACCTGAGAATGCGTCACGGTCAGCGTTGCTAACCACTACATCACCGAGGTTATGAATGATATTTAGCGGTATGGTTTACGCCGTTAATTTAGGTATGTTATGTATTGAGAGGCGGGAACAACTTACGGTCTGACATCTCAGCCAGTCCCAAGGAAGACGAGTGCTAGTCACCTTGCATGGAAGTAAAGCAGTACAGTGGTTCTACTAGTAATTTAGTCATTATCTGCACCTCAGTTAATGGGGGGGGGGAGGGGAAATAAGATTTTCGACACAACAGCAGAAAAAAAAAATGCAAGACTGGGACAACCGTCGCCGACGAGAGTACCGCCTGGCAACGTAACTCGCCTAACGAAGCTCCGAACAGGGCCAAGCGGAACCGTCCCACCGTCCCAATCGAAACTCACCATCCTGTTCAGCTAAGAATGTCTTATTAGGGGTAAAGAAACGCCATCATCCATGTGGGAACACGACAAACTGGGGGAATGGCAACCATCTCGGGATCCCAAATACATTTTTGACGGAAAACCGTCCAAGATACCCAAAGCACAGCATAATGAGGACAGGCCAACAAAACTGTGGCTGAAAACACTTGGGAATCGGCTGGCAAAAACAATCATATTGCCCCCCAAGAAAAATGTCTCAAGACATCAGTGGGACAAAACACCTCGACTCATAGCAGAACAAGGGACAACTCACCTCAAATGAGAGGAACAAAGGAACTGGAGAATCGGCTTGAAGCACAAACTGCACCACCTTGAATCACTTTGTGCACTTGTTGACACGCTGCCGTCTGGGAGAAATGGTCGCTTTCTGTACAACTCCCTATCGTTAGTATTAGGGGAGGGGGTATATCTTAAAGAGAACGGTGCAGGGGGTGACGAGTTTGACTTCTTTCTTTTGCAAAAAGTACCTGTGTAACCCGGGAATTTCCTCGCATCCCAAAAGTGTCTCAGGGCAGTGTCCAGATGCGCTAAAGTCTGTCGAGTAGCGAGCGGTGAGATCACCCAGTACCACATACGCTGGTGAAGCCCGTAGTACGACTCTGAATATGTAAAAAAAAAAAAAAAATTACCTTTTATTTCGTGAGTTACATGTTAAACAGACGTATCCCAGCAGATGTTTACTGAGGTGTAGTTGATTAAAATGTTTCTTGGCTCACAGGCGGTGATAAGAAATTGTTGTACTAACATATAACACTGTGTCTGTTGTTGAAATGTTTTGCCAAAGTCGAACTGCAAAAAAAAGCCGGTCATTCGTTCTGGAATGATGGTCAACATATTTACATCGTAAATTTGGCAGAGGTTGGTTGTTTGCTGGTGAAGTGTCAGTGTGGGGTGCCTTCTGTTGCCAGTGGTGGGTGCGTCGCATTGGTGGCGCTTCTGGCTTAAGTCACCTGGTACTTCCCCAGTGGGGTACCCTCCTCTTTCATGGGTACTTCCCTAGTGGGGTACCCTCCTCTTTCATGCGTACTTCCCCAGTGGAGAACCCTCCTCTTCCATGCGTACTTACCCAGTGGGGTACCCCCTGTTTCATGCTTACTTTCCCTAGTGGAGTACCTCCCGTATCATTCGCACTTCCTCAGTAGGCTCCTTGCCTTTATCATTCGCACTTCCCTACTGGGGTCCCTGCCTATATCATGCGTACTTCTCCACTGGGGAGGATCAGTGGAGTCACCGTCTTCATGACGTACTATGGTCACAGGAAACAAGAGTCACGCTCTCGCGTATTCAATAAAGAATAATTAGACATATGTTAATGTTCATGACGACGTTAAGTGTCGTAAATGTGAAGACACTGAGAAGGAACTTGTTACATGACCCTACCACTAGCGTTACTCATACCTTCCTCCTCCCGTGTGTACACTGGGGTCATGATATGTTAGTGTAACGTTCCGTCTACCAAGTTGTGTATGTGTGGATATCCTTGGTGACGTCAGCTAGGGTTGGCCGAGGGGATTGTCGTAGTGCTTAAGTACGACGGTACGACCCTTGAGCACGACGGTATAGTCTTAGGTTTGGAGAGCCTCTCCTTTTTTATTTGAACATCGGATGTTATGGCCTCTCTCTCTCTCTCTCTCTCTCTCTCTCTCTCTCTCTCTCTCTCTCTCTAGACCTGACCCTAGGGCGTGATCCCATGGCCTTCGACCGATGATTTGAAAGGCATCACACCCAGGGGCTGCACCCACACACCGCAGTGCTCACGCTGAATTACGTGGTCCACACACACACACACACACACACACACACACACACACACACACAAGCAACAATAACTACGAATTGAAGGCCAAGAAATTGTTCTTGAGTATTTGTAAGGAAAAACTTCTGAAATATATGTATTATGACCCACATAGAATGTCCTGTGTACGTGTATAATGATGCATACATGTGTGTGTGTGTGTGTGTGTGTACACCAGAGGAGGATGTGAGCGAGGCAGGCAGGTGATAGTGTGTGACGTGTTCAGGTGGTGTCATCGTCACATGCAAGGTGCTGCCCCCCCCCCCCCCCCGCCACCTGACGGGACGCAGGTCACATCAGGTGACACCCCCCCCCCCACCTGAGGACCGTGTCTGCTCAATATTATAACCATGAGGCAGGCTGGGGGGGGGGAGGGGGGAACGTGGTGGCCAAGGACAATAGGTGAGGAAGGTCTGATATGTTGGTCACACCATTTAAGTCTCATGACCTACATATGTAGTCATATATATATATATATATATATATATATATATATATATATATATATATATATATTATCCCTGGGGATAGGGGAGCAAGAATACTTCCCACGTATTCCCTGCGTGTCGTAGAAGGCGACTAAAAGGGGAGGGAGCGGGGGGCTGGAAATCCTCCCCTCTCGTTTTTTTTTTAATTTTCCAAAGGAGGGAGCGGAGAATTGGGCCGGGTGGGGGTGGTCCCTCGGGGGCTCAGTCCTCTGTTCTTAGCGCTACCTCGCTGATGCGGGAAATGGCGAATAGTTTGAAAGAAAAGAAAAGAATATATATATATATATATATATATATATATATATATATATATATATATATATATATATATATATATATATATCCTTCATCTTGAGGTGCGTCTTGCCTGGTGGGAGAGGTTACCAACATTACTGGGTTTCCCGGAAGATGTGTGAGAGTTGGGTGTGGGGAACCCCACCCCCCTGTGAGACAAGCTGCTGCTGCTGGTTGTGGTGTTACCATGGTAACGGAGATGTGGTTGTGGTGTTACCATGGTAACGGAGATGTGGTTGTGGTGTTACCATGGTAACGGAGATGTGGTTGTGGTGTTACCATGGTAACGGAGATGTGGTTGTGGTGTTACCAAGGTAACGGAGACGTGGTTGTGGTGTTACCATGGTAACGGAGATGTGGTTGTGGTGTTACCATGGTAATGGGGATGTGGTTGTGGTGTTACCATGGTAACGGGGATGTGGTTAGGTCTCTGGGGTGTATGGCCAGACCATATGATCCCTGGGTACAGTACAACACTGTATTCCCCCCTCCCCCACCCTGGGAAATGAGTGTGTTGTTAGCCAGTTGTGAGGAGGTATGAGTGTGTGGTGTTCACATGCCTGACGCACATTGCTCAGGATTTCCTGTTACACGCGTTTGTATTTGCCAGTTTGAACATGTTTACCCTGAACGGTCAGACACGTGTGTGTATACTCTCTCTCTCTCTCTCTCTCTCTCTCTCTCTCTCTCTCTCTCTCTCTCTCTCTCTAGGAAGTGTGGGGGTTGGTGTCGACTGTGGTCGGGCTGGGGGGGGGGGGGGGCAGCCTAAACCTAGCCACCTGTCACCATGTGATGCTCACACGTCACAACACAGGAAGTAGATCCTGCACGACGCCCTCCCATACACACACACACACACACACACACACACTCGCTCCCTCTCTCTCTCTCTCTCTCTCTCTCTCTCTCTCTCTCTCTCTCTCTCTCTCTCTCTCTCATTAACACTTATACCATAGGCAGAGAGAGAGAGAGACTCATGGGGAGATAATGTAGCGCCACACAGGAAGACAGAGAGAGAAAGACTCATGGGGAGATAATGTAGCGCCACACAGGAAGACAGAGAGAGAGTGAATGAAGTGAGAGGTAAACACGTGACAGATAAGATACCCGGAAATACAGGTGTTGTCGTCATAAAGTCACAACACCCGTCACTTGCTGATGGTCTGAGGTCACAACACCACAGGGACGTGTAGGGCATCAATGTCACCATACTTGACCACGGAGTACTGACCACTGTCTCTTGTTGCAGGCACGGTGGCGGTGTGTGGCGCCCTCCCACCCGGACCGTCTCTCTCTCCTCCCTCTGTTCTTACACCTCCCAGGTCAGTCCTGCCTCTACGTCTCCCAGGTCAGTCCTGCCTCCATGTCTCCCAGGTCAGTCCTGCCTCCATGTCTCCCAGGTCAGTCCTGCCTCCACGTCTCCCAGGTCAGTCCTGCCTCCACGTCTCCCAGGTCAGTCCACCTCCACGTCTCCCAGGTCAGTCCTGCCTCCACGTCTCCCAGGTCAGTCCAGCCTCCACGTCTCCCAGGTCAGTCCTGCCTCCACGTCTCCCAGGTCAGTCCTGCCTCCACGTCTCCCAGGTCAGTCCTGCCTCCACGTCTCCCAAGTCAGTCCAGCCTCCACGTCTCCCAGGTCAGTCCTGCCTCCACGTCTCCCAGGTCAGTCCTGCCTCCACGTCTCCCAGGTCAGTCCTGCCTCCACGTCTCCCAGGTCAGTCCTGCCTCCACGTCTCCCAGGTCAGTTGTTTACCATGTACATGAGTATCTCAGCTGCTGTAAGCACCAGGAGGGTCCTGCTCTACCCTCACACTACTGAGCACATCCTGAAGGTTCCTTCTACAGGATGTTGTGGAGGCCTCCCTCCCACACGTGGTCACCTCGTGGTCGTGGTAGTGTTGTGCAATCACATTAAAACTCCGGCTGACACAGGCTACTGCTCTCATACCCCCACACCCACACCCACACCCTAGTGTTGTACAGGAAACTGTGGTGCAGCGCTCCCCTGTGGCGCAGGTGGTGGGTGGGTGGGGCAGGTGGTCGTCCCCTGTGGCGCAGGTGGTCGTCCCGTGTGGCGCAGGTGGTCGTCCCGTGTGGCGCAGGTGGGGAGGATGGTGCAAGGTGGTACATGGGACCTGGGAACCATCCAGGTGGTAGTGAGGGGGGGGTCGTGAGAGTCCCCCCCCCCCTGCCCACATTGATCATCTGCGTTATAAGGTTGTAAATCATCGTCCGCAGTAAACTCTTCTTATTTCCACTCGTCTCGCTACATGTGTAGGCATAACAGTGCTATATGGGATGATTCTCTCTCTCTCTCTCTCTCTCTCTCTCTCTCTCTCTCTCTCTCTCTCTCTCTCTCTCTCTCTCTCTCTCTCTCTCTCTCTCCTGGAGCGCGTTTAAGGCCGCGCGCGCACCACAGGTAATGCTGGCCTCTACCACGTGGCGGTTCTGCCTTTGTCTCAGGTGAGTGAGGAGGTGAGGGGTGAGGGGAGGGGGTGCAGGCCGGGCCAGGGGGGTGTATATTTAGAGTGCCAAGTGCGACGACCATCATGGTGTGAGTGGCACACTGCCTGACCTCCTCACACACTCTCCTGTCATGATATATATATATATATATATATATATATATATATATATATATATATATATATATATATATATATATATATATATATATATATATATATATCCTCAGCTTCTTATATACGTTTTCAACATTTAGTGTATGTTTGCCAAATATGAATGTATGATGGGAGAGTGTGCGTGTGTGTGTGTGTGTGTGTGTGTGTGTGTGAGGGCCGTAATGTACCTGGGTATGGGTGAGCAACAGTGGACGTGATGTATGTGCACCTGACACCTGGCCTTCACAGTTTGCCAAGGGACGTGTGTCCTGCCTGGCGCTACCACCAGGAGGGGGGCTCACCAGGCGGCGGGTCAGGGGCGCTCCTACCACAGGTCAGGTCAGGCGGCGGGCTAGTCTGGTGGAGGGAGGGGTGAGGGTACACGGCTTTTACCAGAAGACTCATGAATAGTTTTGCTTCAAGTGGCGGCCATGACACAGGTAGAAGTATGCCCCTGTAATCACCATCGCGGCTAAACCAATAAACTAACGATCATAAAATAAAGATAAATACGATGGAATAATGTGAGTTCTCAGACCTATGTGTAAAACGTAAACACACCACATCTAAGAAGAGAGAACAGCGACAGAGAGACATCTTTACCTACCTTGTTTAGAGAAAGAAGGAATCACAGCGTTGAGTCCTCGTGTGGCTGGTCGTTACAAACTATGGGAAGCAGCGAGTCGCGTGCCATTACCGGGCTATACGCAGGTAGAAGTTTACACCAGTGGGTCCTTAACCTCAGTGTGTGTTCACATATCATCCTCCTCGACCCCTCCGTCCAGCACTGGTACACGTCCTTCCTGACGAAGTAGGTGGATCATGGTTGAGCCATCCATATCATCAGATGATTCATAAAGTGGCAAGGTATGATCACTTCTCCCGTGTTGTGTGTGTGTGTGTGTGTGTGTGTAGGGTAGGGTGAGATGTGGCGTATATACACATATTTTTAGCATGTTGTTCGGGGAAGGAATGTCCCAGTTTAAGAAATGTTTGGCCACGTTGTGGTGTGGTCTGCCTCGCCCGCCAGTACCACCCTTGTCTTCATTATTAGTTACTCTTACAGCTGGTTCCTAGCGACACTCACCCTCCTCTGTATCATAATGCCAACCATGATTAGTAAGGCGTCCGTATATAGCATGAGCCACATTGTGGTAGAAGCAGGTGTGGTGGGTGGGTGACCTGAGCGACGCGTCGGTAGGGTCGTGACCCGAGGCACCCACCTGGGTGCAGTTGTCTTGCTGTTGTTCGGCTCTTGTGTTCGTAGTGCGTCGGCATCAGGGTGTTGCGTGGTGTGGTGGTTGCTCCGTCACACGAGGTGCCCTTGTCCTCCCCGCTGTACGTACATCCGCCTCAGCCCTGCGTAGTTGCCGTCATGACCTCACCATCTGTTGTCTTTGTCCTCGACCTCACTATATTTACGTATGTCTTTCTCTTCTCGAATCTTTCCTGCGTCTCCTGCGTTCAGCAACGTGCCCCCCCCGCCCACCTCCTCCTCCTCCTCCCCCACCCGCACCAGTCCACCTCCACTCCTCTTCCCCCTCTGGAGGACAACAGTAACCTGTGCTGACCCGACCCTCACCGTAGACCATTAGTGCAGTCGTGAGCGTCGTGCCTCAGTACATGACCCCTGGTCACTGTAGGTATTATCCCTACCTGGCTGAGGCACGAGGACCTCGTATGTAAGTGTCATGGATTCTGATTATTTTCGTATGCCAGAATCTCATATTGTTGTTGTTGTGCCAAGTGCGTCAGCTGGGGTGGCTTTGTGCTGTCCGATGGTGCTGGGGGAGAACTGGGGTACCTCTTACTGGGGGGAGGTCATGGTGGACAATGGGTAGGTGGGGGTGGAGGGGGGGGGGGCACTGCTGGGTAACGTTAGGAAAGTCTTCACGTGGGTGTGAGGCCCTCCATGTGGCAGCTGTCAAGGCCATCACGACCCCATGACTTCCACCAGCATGAGACCCTAACGACCCATGACCTCCACCAGCCTGAGACCCTAACGACCCATGACCTCCACCAGCCTGAGACCCTAACGACCCATGACCTCCACCAGCCTGAGGCCGTAACGACCCATGACCTCCACCAGCCTGAGACCCTAACGACCCATGACCTCCACCAGCCTGAGACCCTAACTACCCTTGACCTCACCAGCCTGAGGCCCTAACGACCCATGACCCCTCAAGATGAGACCATTCCTTCATTAAAGCACATGACTTCTGCACCAGACGACCCTAACGCGACCTGTGTTGATATAGAACATAGATGATGATGACCTCCGGGACCTGGGTGGGGGCAGGGAGATAGCAGTATATATAGATGACCTTGAGAGCGTCGTGACGGGAGGAGGGGGGGGGGGGTACAGCTGAGGCAGGTTGGGGTGAGTAATGTATCTTGAGGTGTCTGGCCTCACGCGCCTCCCACCACAGTGGTCACTATCACGCTCATGTACACCACTACAGTGGTCATTATCACGCTCATGTACACCACTACAGTGGTCATTATCACGCTCATGTACACCACTACAGTGGTCATTATCACGCTCATGTACACCACTACAGTGGTCATTATCACGCTCATGTACACCACTACAGTGGTCATTATCACGCTCATGTACACCACTACAGTGGTCATTATCACGCTCATGTACACCTGGACGGGTCCTGTGCCTCCCGTAGAAGGCCACTAAGAAGGGGTCTGGGGAGGAGGGGAGTTGAAGAGGCTGGAAGTCGTCCGTCATCACTTTGCAACAAGAGAGCAAGTGAGTGTTTTTCCTGAAAGTCACATTTCCTCGCATCTTCCAGGTACTGCCTCCCTCACACTGGATGAATATACCAGGAATAAGAGGGAGACATACTTAGTAGTGGACGTGATCTTCAGAAATAGATGTTAATAATATTGTGTTTATGAAAGAGTGATGCAAGGGACGGGGGCCGTGGGCACGTTCTGAATCATGCACCTGGCGACGGTGGCCAACCATTTACACATGAAGTGTGGTGAAGCGGCTACAACCCTGGTGGTTGGCTGAGTTCATCACAGTGTTCATATGTGTGACGCTACTCATGATGTACTTCACATGTGCGGGTCGAGCTGCCTGTACATGATCTTCACAACACAAGCAACAAAGTAACAGTTTAGTACAACTGAGGATATGAATGACACAGAGTGTATGGAGAAGGGAAACGTACTGTTTATATTCTCTTGCAGTACTTGTGGTGAACATATTGATCTGTTGGCGTCTGAGTATCTTGTTCTGTTTAGCACTGATCCAACAGTCTTTAGAAAACGAGTTCCGCTCATACATCATTATCTTTAAGTCAAAATATTTCATTTAGTGTTTAGGAAATGTTGATTTTCGTTTTTTGACTCACGCGGACAACTGTGCGTCCGTATCATCCAGCACGTCCTGCAGGAAGTTTCACAATGATGTAGAATGAGACATAAGACTGATGGTGCGTCCGTAGCATCCTCCACTAACCTCAGGAATGTATAACACGACGACTGTGATACATCTTAGCCGATTGGTTTAGGAAGGTAAACCATAATAATGTTTGATATATATCGTGAATCTACGTAAATTCTGAATACATTCGTGATTTATGGATTGATGCCAAAAAGGGTTTTCGTCATTAATGGCTGGCGAGGCTGGCGATAATTTTAAACAGTCAATCTGTCATTCTTGCTGCACATGGCCGCGCAGGGTTGCCAGACCCGTCCAGCTGCCGATATTCCTGGTGTTGCTTGTTGCCCGGTAGAATGCAGGCAGGACCTTCGCCAGACATATACATCATTACCATGATTTGTGAGGCGTCTGTCATAACACAGGAGGAGGGGATGGGCTGGGCTGGGGCCAGGACGCAGTCTTGAGAGCCGGTGTTCTTGGCTGACCAATGATGTGGTGGAATACCACAAGATATTACGTGGGGGGGGGGGGGGGGGATCATGCCTGGCGTGGTCTTGCATAACTTGGCATTAACTATCTTCTTTCCAACAGAGAAACATTATCTCGTATGTTTTTGTCAGAAGCAGCCACTGTGTCCATCATGTAGACCAGAGCTGAACACACATGTGCCACACGTTTGATTGATTATCTGTATTTTCCAAGCGTCGTGTTCAGTTCCATGTTGGATAACATTCCTGTACGTGATGGATGATTGTGGGGTCGAGACCTGTGTGACTGTGTGTCGACATAACACAAGTGTAGGGTCGGATCGTCTTGAATGACGCGTGCTCGTATCGTCACCTGGTGTGTGGTACACTGGTCACTAGTGCCACTGGTTTGCTTGTTTGTTGGTCGTGGTGGCTGGCGGTGGTGAAGGACATGTGGAGATGGTGTGGAGGAAGGTCGTGCTGGTGGACTCAGTGGAAGATATTTACGGTTGTGCTGGCATGTAAGGGGTCGTGGTGGTGATGGTGAGGGTCATCTGGTCCATAAGGACGGCGGTAGTGATGTTGGTTGGAGAAGGTTGAGGACTTTGTGGGTGGTGAAGGATCATATTGGCGTAGGGTGTTCCTGGGTAAGGAGGGTGGGGGGGGGGGGGGTGATGGGAGGGTGTTAGGCAGAGTGCCAAGGGGTTGGTGGAGGGAGAGGAGTTATTAGTGCCAGGCGGAGGAGGGAGCCAGTCAGTGGGCAAACCTCCTTGTGTACACATATACACACACACACACGCAAGACGCTCCTCTCCCAGCCTGCTTCTGCTTCTGCCGTCCATCTGGTGGTACAAACCTCCCATACGTCCTCAGTCTGGTGTTAGGGCACTCCCTGGGCTGCCATACTGGGGCCAACATCTCCAGTGCTTGTGTACGGGGCGAGTGTGTCTCTCTAGTGGTGGCCAGGTGAACCGTAGGACAGGACGGGTGCTCACTAGCCCATTAGAGGCAAGAGAGAATGCTCCAGGTTGGTCACTAGTCCATCAGAGAAGAGGAAGTAGAGGATGGGAGTCGTGGTGGGTAGTAGCCACCAGAGTAGTTGTGGTAGCCACTGACCGTTGTACCCAGGATTGGTCAGCAGCTGATGGGAGAAGAGTAGTTGTTCTTGGTGACCGTCAGTAGTGCCACTGTTTCGTCCGTAGCCCATCAGAAAAAGACCCTTAGGGAAGGTGAGTGGCGGGAAGGAAGAGGAGTTGTGGTAGTGTTGGTAGTTGACCAAGTGTGGTCACCCAGGAGGCAACCCCCTGTAGTAACCTGATAGTTCACTGGAGGTGGTAGTGTTGCCTCACACTTGACCAGACACCAGCGAAGGAGGGGACCTGCCCGTCCACGAACCAGTCACCAAGGACCACAGTAAGTGTACCTCACCAACACATGTACCTTCCCTGGTCAGCCTACATATATGATATGTACTTCCTTTATTTGATGCAAACTTCTTCATAAAGTGTTAAAATTATACTCCAGTAGCCAGACTCAGGCACCTCGGGAACCATGACGTGTTCTCAGGTATAAGATATTTACGTATGAGCCACAATCTCTGTTTTTAATGTCAATTCATTTTCTGATTTTTTCCCGAAGCCATTATCTCGTGGGAACACCTGGGTCGTCAGTAGACAACTTGTCATCTACATGTTGAACTCTACGGACAATTTTTACTTAAATTACTTTGATTTCTTGATGTTGTGCATGAGCTTACCTCTAGCTAAGGTACATTGTGTAACGTGAGGCAGCTAAGATTATAAATCTCATCTACATCAAGTAAAGACAATGTTTATGGTAATCAGATGTTCTCAAGTTGCCTGTTCAGTGTTTGTGAAAATCACATATTTTCTGATAGCATTCTATCATTCGAGTTATCAATTTTCATATCGTTTAAACCTCTTTATTTTCATTTGCTTTAATTTGTAAATCGCCACATTTTCTCACTCGCCAGCCATACCATTCTGAGCAAATCTTGTGTTATGATGGAGTGGTCTATGTGTGTGTGGAGGCTTGGTTCTGCTGCTTGGCAAGCTCTGGTCGTGATGACTGGGTCGTGTCATTGTGGTATACTCCACCAATGTAATTCGCAAGGTTTGAGTTATGCTAAGGATTTTGTGCGGCACGTCCTGTGTAAGGCGTTGATTAGCCTGTGACGTAGGGCAGAAAACTGGTGGTTTTATTGACGGAGGAGATATAGCAGCTGGTCAGAACGACGGAGGAGGTATGCCAGCTGGTCAGAACGACGGAGGAGGTATGGCAGCTGGTCAGAAGAACGGAGGAGATATGGCAGCTGGTCAGAAGAACGGAGGAGATATGGCAGCTGGTCAGAGGGACGGAGGAGATAGATGGGCCCCTTTAGTTAGTACACTGGACGTTGTTCACGTTTCACTACAAACACCTCTCTACTAACACATTGTGTTCACGTGGAAGACGGAGTCATTAAACCCAAGCGGCTGTAGAAATCTTGCTTCTGTATTTTATGTAATATTTTGTTACTTTTTACATATTTATGTAACATCAGTAAGAGTTGTTCAGTGACATCACTGCAGGATACAGATGCTATCTTCCTGAAATGTTATGGTTCATGATAGTGTGTGATGACACATGGTCATCTCATGATGGCACTACCACCCTTGCGTATAATGACCCTTAATAATCAGGTCAAGAAGGGTCAGGTCAGGCTATCCAACCCTAGGGTCGTAAACCTCGTCGTAAATGGGTTGGACTGTGTTTATAATGCTTCAGCTGGTGTGGGCGATGCCACCTGACACAAGGGGTGAACAAACTTGGGCCATGGCGCACCGGACGTTATATACATAACGACACTGATTAATATTTGGTGTACGACGGGCGTGGCACGAGTCGGAAGATGGGGGACTGTTTGGTGCTCCCTGGGCGGGGTTGATACTCCACAGCCAGTGTGCACACCCGAGTCTGGACGTGTCATTAAGGTGTGAACCCACGAGTCATACTCCCCAGACTGTCTCCAAGCGGAAGTCGTCACCCAGGCCACTTGCTGTCAACCTCCGATGATATAATCATGGTAATGATTCTTGTTTCATACCTCATCACATTCCCATTAGATTTGTGTTCTTGACTACACTTGTATGAACTTCCTTCATGATCCAGTGTTCACACCAACGATAATGGTCAGTTGTTAACACACCGAATGCGTTGGAACCTCTGATAAACTGACATTATTTTGTTGTTCACAACATTGTTCATGTTTCATTCACCTTAAACATACAACGACCCAACTCTCAGGTTCTTATACATTAAAATGTCAGTAAGTCTGATGACCAGAGAACATGACGCTGTGCCACACGTGCCACAGTCACTAGAGGTCATCAAGGTTCATCTGCTGTCATCGCGTCCCTCACATTATGATCTTGGGAAGATCATAGTAAGGTAGCGGGTGTGGCAGCTACAGTCTCCAGCCCGGGCCACACACTAGCCAGGTACTCTAATGTACACCACGACCCTCGCCAGCCAGTTGCTGGGACGTCACCCGTCCATCATGTGCAACAAGAGACCAACCAACATGACGAATTCTACCGATCCATTGTCATGCTCTAGGATCGGGCACCACACCTCCTCCACTGACCTTCACATCCCAACGTCTGTCCTCGAGCGAATCTGAAGTGATCCTTCAGTCATGCACTCACTGGAGGATCACCACAGTGGTGTGTTAGAGCTTTGACAGTGGTATACCAGTGGTGGTAACTGACGAGTGTAGGTTGTCAGACCACACTGCTCATAGGTCACTACCTCGCCTACAGAGGTCAACCATGTCCTCCACAGAGACAACAGTTAACCCAACGTCGGTGATGCTCCCTCGTTGTTGTGTCGTGGTTGTACAACCGTCAACATGTATCATCATAGAAGGTGGTTGTTGTATCTGCAGATCCTCTCCAGTACAGACAGTACATTGTACATACCTGTACACAACACATCACATCAGTATTTCAGGTAAACTTCGTGGAAAAAAAAAGTCTTAAAGACTGGAACTGATGCTTCTCGTTGTGATTTCTGATGAACAAACTCAAAAAAGTTTATGTTTGCAGCTGCAGAACCTCCTACAAGGCTTAGTGTAATTCTTGTGGATTTGGATAAAAATATTGAGGTCGTTGATCCGAGTGTGTGACACATTAGTGAGGAACCATCATATGGAAGTCCTTGGCTGGGTGGACGCCCGGCCATCTTGCGTCGCTTCCGGCAATTGCCAGGTGTGTGTGTGTGTGTGTGTGTGTTTGCATATATATATATATATATATATATATATATATATATATATATATATATCCCTCTTCACGGGTATGACAAGGGAGGTTTTCACCCTTAGGTGCCCGTCCTTTAAAGTGTGCGTCTGTCCCAGTCACTTGAATGTCCCAGTAATGTACAGGTACATTACTGGTTCGGGTCGTTGCGGGTGTCCGCTACTCTAAATGCGTCCTGCTGTGGTTCTCGCGTTGCTCACATCCTCTCCAGGAATGACTCGTGCTTGGGTGCAGGAACTGGTTGATATTAGCATCATGTTGGAATGGCCTTCGATTCCATCTTGAGCCGTGGATCAGCAGGGAACATGTGGGTACGGGCCTCTCCATGACCCGTACATGTGGATGATTGGTGACCCATCACTCAGGGATGTTCTAGATGATGATGATGTAGCTGATGATAATGTTGTAGATGATGATGATGTTGTACATGATGATGATGATGTTGTAAAGGATGATGATGATGTTGTAAAGGATGATGATGATGTTGTAAAGGATGATGATGATGATGATGATGTAGCTGATGATGATGATGTTGTAACTGATGATGATGATGTAGCTGATGATGATGTTGTAGATGATGATGTACATGATGATAATGTTGATGTAGCTGATGATGATGATGTTGTACATGATGATGATGATGATGATGATGATGATGTAGCTGATGATGATGTTGTAGATGATGATGATGTTGTACATGATGATAATGTTGATGTAGCTGATGATGATGATGTTGTACATGATGATGATGATGATGATGTTGTACATGATGATGATGATGATGATGATGTAGCTGATGATGATGATGATTCCCATGTTGTGGGTGGTCGTCCCACGTGTAGTAGTTGTTGATGTTTATACATATGTGCAGAGCAGAGAGGTGAGGCATACCTGGCTGGCCCAGACCAAGGCCGCTCCACATGTATAAATACCTTCGTAAAAAGTCTCTTACGTGTGCTTGAAGACAGTGTCCCTCCTGCCCTACCAAGGTTAGGTTCACAACCTTTGTGGTGTGGTTCCCGTGTGACCAAGCGGAAAGTGATGCTAACCCTCTGAACCGCTGCTCCAGTTTCTCAACCCACAACCCACCCTATCCCATCCTCATCACACACACACACACACTGGCGACAGAACCACGTGTCTCGGGGGGGGGGGGGGAGGTCTTGAGTGTTAGGTTAGGTCTAAAAAAGAACAAAGATTCCTTCATCAATATCACACGTGGCACGCGCGACCAGATGCCTGCTGCGCTCCCCCCCCCCCCCCCTCCTTTCCTCCTCCATCACTCCCTCCTTCCCTTCAAAGTAGGGGGAGGGAGGGGTAAATACTAGTGCCAGTATGGTATCTTTCCCTGGAGTTCCTAGACAAGGAGGAAGCGGAGAGTTCGGCAGCCGAGGTGTCACGTGGTGAGAATAGCTCGTGACGTCACACGTTGTTTTCCCGGGAAAACCCGCCAGGCTGAGATGCGCGCCAAAATCGCCAGGGTTGCCAATAGTTCCAGCAGCAACAGGTGTGGCCCATCCGCTAATTTCCCGTGCTCAAAAGACATTTCAAGTACATTCTGGTGATTTAACTTGACAGTCACATAAAGACTGTCGTGATAACACCACAGGATTTATGG
The DNA here is from genome assembly GCF_036320965.1 of Panulirus ornatus. NCBI lineage: Eukaryota > Metazoa > Arthropoda > Malacostraca > Decapoda > Palinuridae > Panulirus > Panulirus ornatus. The sequence goes on along the minus strand of NC_092249.1, from coordinate 1,233,718 downwards.
CAGAGGCGAACTTTATCAAAACGAAACAGTTCTTTGTTCAGACTTAAAACACTGTGGAATGTTTCCAAATTTCTTTGGCTCTCGCTACGGAGAATCAACAATTTAGTCCTGAAGTATTCCCATGAGCGGAGAGAGTGTTTATGACGGCCTGAACCTGATGGTATCATGAACTCAGGTGGATGACACCAGATGGGCAGTCAACAGCTGGTAGACCAGTTCTTTCTTCATCAGCGGTAGTCCACCTGCGCCAACCGCTTCCCAGAAGGCACTTGTGACCACAGGACAAGAAGGCTAAGGTTATATATAAAGTTTTCCAAAGCCTCGTCTCTTCTAGGAAGCCATGCATTCATCATCTTGGTCTTTACTGAAGTCTGGCTACTGAAGGACAGTCGGGGAGGAAAACGTTCGTTGGACTTGGAGGCGATTGTGACACGTAGCAACGCTCGGTTGCAGGTGGGAACAGGGAGGTGTACCTCGCCGAGGGATGGAGAGTGAGAGAAGGCTGGCACAGGGGCGTCTTACAGCCGGTAACATTGGTGGGGAAGGCAGGCCAGATGGGAGAAACAGGATGTATAATGTATTACAATACCGAAAGCTGCAGTAAACTTCCGAAAGGGAACTGTGTTGTTGAAGAATGGAGGTGGGTTTGAGTCCTGTGTCTTGGATATGGATGGGAGAGACAAACATGCTGAATGGCACAACAAAAGAAAGTTAGATATATAATTAGAACAGTTGAGAAGGAAAGTTGTGTGGGGTTCCAAACCGTGAGTCAGGACTGTATTGCTTTGGTTTGTTGCAACGGTGGCTGAACACACATACCTAAGTGGGAAGCCAGATAACTACACCAAGTTCTACTCGTGTAAGAGAACATTTCAGCAAGTTCTACTCGTGTAAGAGAACATTTCAACAAGTTCTACTCATGTTAGAGAACATTTCAACAAGTTCTATTCATGTTAGACAACATTTCAACAAGTTCTACTCATGTTAGAGAACATTTTAACAAGTTCTATTCATGTTAGACAACATTTCAACAAGTTCTACTCATGTAAGAGAACATTTCAACAAGTACTGGTTGATGTGTTTACACTTATCGCTAACAGCAGCAAACTCTAGGGTCCTTCCTGGGAACACCAGAACCCAGTGTACCTTGTCTTACACACACACACACACACACACACACACCCACACCCAGCCCATCTGGGTTGGTGGGACCCTAAGCGTCCTCGCTGGTGCTTGATGGAGCTTAGACTGAGGTGTAAAATCTCGGGCAATGACTTGGGGACGGAAGGTGCAGGTGACGACCCCATACAACCATCTGGGGCACACACACACACACACACACACACACACACACACACCTTCAATCTCAACATGTGTCTGACGCGTTTATGACCTCTCTCAATATTAGGATTTAAAAGTGTCGTTCACGTCTTCCATTGTGTCATGAATTTTTACATGACAGTGCATGACTCGTGGTATGACTCACGTGGACGGTAAACGAAAATGCCTCCTACACAGGGTCAGGGAGGTGACGTCACCACCGTAGCGAGGGATATGACCTGCTACATCACGTAGCGCATGCACCTCCGTCCCACAAGCAATATATCTTCGACATTGTGACCACCTCAAGTTGCACTCATCATGGTTATGATGATCATCATTTATCATTGTACTGTTCATTATGATGAACATGATCATGGTGTTCTGATGCGAAGAACAAGTGTTATCTTGCTGGAGGTGGGTTTACACGAGATCATAAACATGCAACATGCAGAGCCCCCCCTTCAGATAGCCAGTGTGGCGTATGAGTTGCCGGAGAGCGACGATATCGTTGTCGTTGACTGAGCAGGGACATGTTGACAACCACACAGAGATTTCATCTTTCTCGGGGCCGGCCACAGTGAACCTCTGATTCGTCATGAACTGGAATTAATATAGAGCGTCTCATACCTCAATATGGAGGGTTTTCATGGTCGTGAATTCAAGTTTGGTGTTGGGAAAACACCTTCTGCACGTATCCCACAGTAGTGTTATATTGACCACATAAGGTGGGTGGGTTAGTGTAGTCAGCTGCAGGTGAATGGCCCTGGGAGGCTGATAGTCACCTGTCTCAAAGGTGAGGTATGACGCACCTTCAGGTGCCTACCACCCGCCTCAACCCTCCTACACAGACAGGTGTCAGTGTGTTACATAGCCTGGAGTCCTGAAGGCCGCGGAGGGGCGCCTGTATACCGGTCGTGGCACACTGGAGGCTCAAGGGAGGTAGCAACATTGTTAGTAAGGTAGGGTACCAGACTCGTGCGTATGGCACCACTGTTCGTGGAGGGGGCTACCACCCTAGTTAGCAGCCTCATATCATACACACACACTAAGGGGTACGCTTATACCCCCATCCATACCCTACAGACAGAATGGGGTACCCTTATATCCCACACACATGAGGGATAGTAAGAGGCAGTATGTATCCGCCCATCCAGTAGTGTGTGTGTGTGTGTGTGTGTGTGGCTACAGGTGTGCTACCAGCTTCTGCCCACACTCCTCCTTAGCCAACCTCTGCTCATGATAAACTATTTCTCCCCACAGTAGGACGCACACTTGTTTTTATGACCCTGCTGGCTCCGAAATATTTTGCCAGTTTATTCTGGCAGTATGTGAATTATCGTCGTGCGACGTGTTGCCTTCGTGTGTGTGTGTGTGTGTGTGTGTGTGTGTGTGTGTTGAGGGGGGGGGGGAGAGATGATGAGACCTAGCTGCTGGCGACGAGGCCAGCCTCCCCAGGGCATGCCTCAAGGTCGCCGCCAGATTAGCTGCGGGCTCTTCGCTCTACAAGGGCAGTACAGACGTGGAGGAATCGTCGGTGTGAAGACGAAGGCCCCATGTGGGAGATGACGGATCATGCACAAACTCCAGGTGTGCTGCCGCTGCCCTACCTGTGAAGGACTGTCATGAGGCCAGTGGTTGTGAGGGACGACCTTGTGGCCAGTCGTTATCAGAAACCACCTTGTGGCTGGTCGTTGTGAGGGACGACCTTGTGGCCGGCATGAGGCAGGAGGTAGAGGGACAACCTTTTTTACGACCCCAGTGCCAGAGCCTCCTTGGGGCCTGGCAGGTGGGCTGTGTAGGAGAGCCAAGGGACCTGCGTCACCACCCAGAGCCAGCCAGGGATGACATCCCTCAACTGCTGTTGTGTCGCCTGCCCGCCACTCTACCCCCATTTCCCATGCTGCTCTGTCCATTTAACACGTAATTCCATAATGTCCATCTTCTGCTCCCACCAGTTCTGTGTATCACCTGGTGCTTGCTCATGTGTACATCTTCCCCCTCGAACACCTAATGTTACATACAAATCTTGAGTGACTTAACTCTTACTTGTGTAAAGTTGAGGGCCCCAATTCTAGTCCACATTACATAAAACCGTAACTGTCATCCTGCTGGACACACACACACACACACACACACACACTGCAAGGTTGTGCAAAATTCAACCATATAGTTATGCATGGTTGCATGTGCATAGATCTTGAGAGTATACGGTCATGATAGCAAAATATGATATAAGCAAAGTAAACTACAAAATATGATACAAGCATGGTAAACGCTGTACAAAATATGATACAACCGAGGTAAACTACAAAATATGATACAAGTAAGGTAAACTGTGCAAAGTATGATACAAGCAAGGTAAACTACAAACTATGATACAAGCAAGGTAAGCTCTGTACAATATATGATACAAGCAAGGTAAACTGTACAAACTATGATACAGTCAAGGTAAACTGTGTACAAAATATGATACATGCAAGGTAAGCACAAAATATAATAAAAGCAAGATAAACTCAGCACAAAATATGATAAAAGCAAGGTAAACTACCAAATATGATACAAGCAAGGGAAACTACAAAATATACAAGCAAGGTAAACTACAAAATATGATGCAAGTAAGGTAAACTCTGTACAAACTATGATACAAGCAAGGTAAACTACAAAATATGATACAAGCAAGGTAAACTACAAAATATGATACAAGTAAGGTAAACTCTGTACAAACTATGATACAAGCAAGGTACACATAGAACATATGAAACAAGCAAGGTAGACTTAACTCATGAAACGGCAAAATAAACTACAATATATGAAAAAAGCAAGGTGAATTCTGTACAGTATATAAAACAAGCAATGTAAATTCTGTAGAACATATGAAACGGTCAAGGTAAACCCTGTACAATAAATAAAGCAAGCAAGGTGAACTCTGTAGAACATATAAAACAAGGTAAACTCTTTACAACAAATAAGACAAGCAAGGGAAACTCTGTACAAATAAAACAAGCAAGGAAAACTCTGTAGAACATACTAAAAAGGAAGGTAAATTCTGTACAATATATAAAACATGCAAGGTAAATTCTTAACATATCAAGGTATACTCTGTAGAACATGAAGCATGCAAGGTAAACTGCAATAAATAAAACAAGCGAGGTAAACTCTGTAGAACAAATGAAACAAGCAAGGTAAATTCTGTACAACATAGAAACAAGCAAGGTAAACTGTAAAACATATGAAACACATAAGGTAAACCCTGAACAAAATATGAAACATATCCTGCTCAGAAGTGTGAGACAAAAAGTTTCTCAATTACTCCTTGAAGTTAATTATAATTATTAGTGAAATAACAATGAATAAAACATTTGATAGTCAAATACTCTTAATAGTTGTGCAACCCTGTACATTGTAATTATGTATTTATTTCTTTTACTCTTTATGATATGTTAAAAAGGCAGGCATAATTATTTACATTATCGTTACAGCTAAGTGAAGCGGTAACCTCACAACTTGGCAACACACAGTAATTATTTATCTTCTTGTTACAGCTAAGTGAAGCAGTAACCTCACAGTTGGGCAACACACCAAGTATGGCTTCTGTGAGTGAGGATAATCAATCACCTGATTGTAACCATAGTCCTAGCCATGGCATTGCCCATGCAAATATGGAGGCCAGTCAAGATATGACCACAATACAAGAGCGTCTGGCTCTTTTGGAGGAGGATAATGCTTCACTTCGGGCATCTTGTGCATCTCTGCAGCACAAGCTAGATCAGGTAGGTTAAGCAGTGATATACTTGACAGTTTGTGAAGAATGAATGTTTTGATCTCACCTTACATCCATTTAACTCATTATATGGTAGACTTACTGATGAAAAAGGTTTGCAAAAGATGGTAGGGTTTTGACTGACAATATTCAGGTGAATATATTAATCCTAAGAGGAATTTTTCTCACACAAGTGTCTGTTTACTTTATTTAAGACTCCATAGTATTTGAAGTTGGATGTCTTTTCTTGTTTGAATATCATGATGCAATGCCATTTTGTTGAACTACTTTAAAAATAGCTTGAATCATCATAGAATCATGTATCTAAGGTTTATGAATATAAAGAATTATACTGTAAAAAAGGGCAAGAATTCAGGGAAGTTTGCCCAATGCTAAGGTCAAATGCACATTTGCACTATGATTGATATCTTGGTAATTCATATAATATCCTACTAATATAACTGTGAATAGCATTTCAGGAAATGAGCTATGAGGGGATTTTTCCTCAAATGCTCAGTCATCTGCTCCTGGTGTTACCATGCTAAGATGGGAAACAGCAAACATGTAACAAAAATGTGCAGGGAGCAAGTGGGAAGGGAGACCAAGATGTGAGGATTGGGTGAAAGAAGCTTTAGGGTATAGGTGAGAGGCATGCATGAGATAGAATGAACTGGATCATTGTGGTATACAGGGGATGAAGTACTGTCATTGGACTGGACCAGGACATATGAATTAATCAAGGTAAACCATAGAATAGTGTGTGGGATTTAGTTGTGGATAGTAGGCTATGGTTTCAGTACATTGTACATGACAACTATAGAAAGGATGTTGCTGATGAGACCAATGTTCATTTGTTTGTGGTGCACCCTCAGTAAGTTGGGAGATGTGATTGTACATAAAAGTTATATATGTACATATTCATATCAATATGTGTGCCTTAACACACCCTGCATGCAAGTGGTAACACCAAGAGTGAAAAGACACCTTTGATCAGGCTGCATCATGAATTGAGGATGACACTGGAAGAGTAAGAGAACTGGGACTTCTGATATAACTTAAATACTAAAAGTACCCAAGGAGAAGGAAAACACCAAGGATACTAATACTCTTCAAAAGAAAAAAATATGGTAGTTTTTTGGTAACAGAATATTAGAAATTAACATATACTTTACTACCAGCTTGTTACTTTAATTTCACCCTCACTGTAATAAGGAATAAGATACTGTCTTACCTGTTTGTGGTCGCAAGTAACAATGATTTTTTGTGATAAGTTTCAGTCTTTCTGCACCTGGCTCCTTTTCCACAGACCTGAAAATCCCCAGCATCCAATTAATATACAGGAGGTGTAAATTGCTAATGATTAGGACAGACCAAAGTGAATGTCAATGAACAAGATGAACTTGAGTTTTAAAAGAATGTTTAGCCATACGATAAAAGCTTCCATCTTATTGCATATCATTTTACTGGAATTCTGTCCACAAACACAATCTCTTCTTGCCATACATAACACTTAAAAACACTATTACACTGTGCGAGCCCTGCCTTTTGGCAAAATGTTAGGAGAAATAGAGATTAGTAGTAAGTAGGAACATTTAGGAGGAAACACTGGGTAGAAGTAGTAGGTAGGAACATTAGGTAGAGTTAGTCAGTAGGAACTTAAGTTAGGAGCCTCTGCAAACACTGCACTGGAGTTGCCCTCTGCCAGAGGTCTGTCAAGGGTAAGGCACTAAAGGCTAAGGAGCAGCACTGGAGTTCACTAGTCATGGAGACTTTTGCCGTGGCCACCCCCTTGAGGTAGCTCCAGTTGGGAACAGGCATCGTATATATAGACAGATAGATAATGTTTCTGTTCACATAGTAGGACAGTCAGCTGTTGACATAACGTCTGCAAGTGATAAAGAGACAAAGGAGGGAAAAACAAGCAGTCACAAGTCAGATGCTAAGTGGTTTTTGTCTCTGTCCAGCTACCTGTATCGACTTGGTGTTGCAAGTCATTATTTTTCATCTTCCAAATGTACTTTAATTTTCAATACCCCAGACTTTTTATAAACTGGCGGTAACTAACCATCACAGGATTACTACAATTTTAGAGAAAATGTGCAGTATGACAAAATTTTATCTGTATGATAGCTGTCCCATGCAATCCATAAGAAAGCATCTTGTTCCTAATAGCTTGCCCATATCTGTTGACACTTTCATGACAATTCATGTAATAGATGTAATAGTTTACTGAGATTTAAGTTACCAGGTAGGTATTTTAAACCTGAAAAATTTCTGGGGCTGTCATGTAGTATACAATCAAGAATTGAAATATTATTACTCAGATCACTGCAGTCACAGTGTTTTATATTCTGGTAACTACAATTAGTGCGCTTATGAACAAAATTCTCAAATCATATACCTCTGTCTCAAAGCAAAATATACTGCCATTAATGCTGATGACAGTATCCCATGCCTTGTTGCCAGATTCTAAAGCCTAAATTTTTTCCATACTATGGAAAAGATCTGTGCCATCTCTTCTCTGATTATGTAATATTTTGTGAAGCTATAAAACTCTTATGAATGATAGATATTCATGATGAAAACTCACAGTAATTTTTATAGGTTTGTAAAAAGGAAAAAACTTTAAAAAATACAGTACCATTCATCCCACTAAGTAAGCCTGACAGGCCTTCTGGCATACCTTATATGCTTGGTAGCAGAGTGGTATAACTTAGGGTACATAGCACACCAAACCAGTTTTTCACCAGGTTCAGTCATATATCATTTTATTCAGAAGTTTATGATCAAGTTAATCCTAACAACAAACATATGGAGACATTTTTATAGAATACCTAAGAATCTCATGCACAAAAAGCATACATCGGATAATAGGATTGCCACAGTGAAAGGGTTAATGACTGTATCGCATATTCTGTTGTTAGTTTGAATGCAAACTTAAAACTTGATTCATGAATCATAAGGTACAAATTTGCAAACTATCTTTTGGTGTTACCTATTTATAGTTTGAATTTCTTATTCATATTCATATTCTAAGCTTTTTTTTCCCTCAGGCTCAGCAATATTCAACTGTAGACACTTCATCAACCACAGTAGACCCAGACAACTCAGATACAAGTATAACATACAACAAATGTTGCCAGTGTGAGCAGCTGTCTGAAGAATTAAGAATTAGTAAAGATAAGTGCACTGAACTCCAACATCTTCATCAGTTATTGGAGAAAGAAGTTAAGACTCTCCTTGCACAAGTAGATAACTTTCAAACACAAGAAAATGACTTAAAGAGTGAACTTAAGAAATTAGAACAAAAGTTACAGGACACAGTAAGTGCTGGTGAAAGACTTAGTACAGGTGTACACGAATTGCTCAAAGAAACAGACCCACCTGCAGTGCCTAGAATGGATATGGCTACAATAACGCATGAACAAAGTGCCATTTCAAAACCAACTAATGCCATCCTACTTCCGGACATAGAACACTCACTAGATCCTCAGGAAGTGTTAAACCAGTATCGCCACAAATTAGAAAATTTAGAGAAGGAAAATAAAGCTCTACAGGTATGTGTTCCAATTCCCCTTTTCATAGACCCTATGATTTGCAGTTCTGATGTGGGTAGTAGATTATATTGCAGTTTGATTATGAAGGCATCATCGTTGAAAAAGTACAGTACATGAACTAAAGGTCTGCATTTTCTTTTGGTCATGTTTTAACTGTCTTTTCTATCTGTATCTCTGATGCCTGTTCTCTTAGAGAATTTTCCTCAAAGGGGTGGCCACATCAAAAGAATTTTCATAACTGGTGAACTTCATTGCTTCTTCTCAGCCTTTAAAGCCTCACCCTTAACAGGTCACTGGCAGAGGGCAGCTCTAGTGCAGTATTTTCAGAGGTTTCTACCTAATGTTCTTATCTATCTATCTATATCTCTGATGCCTGTTTTAATTGGAACTCCCTCAAAGGAGTGGCCACAGCAACAGAGTCCCATAAGTAAAGAACTCCAGTGGCGCTGCTTAGCCTTTATGCCTCACCCTTGACAGGCCACTGGCAAAGGGTAACTCTAGTGCAGTGTTTGCAGAGGCTCCTACCTAATGACTACTTCTATCTCATGCTCCTGCCTACTAATTGTATGTAATATTTCTACCTAATGCTCTTGCCCACATGTCCCTACCTACTACTCCTATCTACTGCTCCCATCATTTTGCCAAAAGGCAGGACTAGCGCATGGAGTTCACCATAAGAAAATCAAGAATTACGAAGAATGAGCTGTGTGAGTTAAGTGTTTTCAAGTGTCACATATGACGAGGAGAGATTGTATGTTTGTAGACAGAAACCCTGTCTGAGAAGTACAACTTGACAACTACTAAAGTGCTGGCTCAGTATGCAGATGTCACTGATATCCAGGCAGGTAGTACTGGTAATATACCTATATACCTCCCTGGTCATTGGCTGCCTACCTACTACTACCTCCCATGTAATGTACTGACTGACTACCAGCTAATGTTCCCACCTGATGTTCATAACTACTACTGCTACCTAATGCTCCTCTCTAGTGTTTCTGCATACTACTTCTATCTGTTGCTCCTACCATTTTGCCAAAAGGCAAGGGTAATGCATAGTGCTAACCAGAGGGAAATTGAGAGTTACAAAGAATGAGATGTGCGAGTTAAGTGTTGTCAGGTGGTATGTGTAACAAGGAGAGATTGTATGCCTGTGGACAAAATTCCAGCAGGCCACGTATGGGTGAGGCAAAAAGAAAAGGCAGTTACCTAGGTCAGAGAAGTGCAACTTGACAACAGCTGGAGTGCTGGCTCACTGAGCAGCCATAACTAACCCTCTCAGTTCCCAGGCGGGTAGTAACGGTAATATACCTCCCTGATCAATGGCTCCCTACCAGCTACTACTTACTTTATCATAATGCTCACATTGTCTGAAGTTCTGGTTTGCACTATTCGTAGCCCATGTGTATTTTAAATGGTAGGTACAGGGGCAACTCTTAGGTCCTCTTTGCAAGAATAATCCATCAATAAATTTCCTACCAGGTGACAGTTAAAGTGACACTTAGCATCACTTTTTCTTTGAGATACCTGGTCATGCCACTCTCACTGCTATGTTACTCCTCAGTTTGCCATAGTAAAGTTATATTTAAGAGATGTTTCATTTAGAAGTCCCTCTATAGACTATGGCCTGTAGTACCCCTTTTCCTTATTGAAAAATTATGCTACTCCTGGCTGGTGTCTTGGCTGAGTGGCTGCTTCTCTGTATGTAGGCAGTGCTTCTAGCCTTTATGAATATCTTTTTTCAGAGCAGAATGATTTAATTCTATGACCATTTTTAAATTTTAACACCCACAGCCAGGCATGATGAGTTTACATTGGAAAATTATTGTGCTAAAGTGACACTGTGAGAAGAGACTATCTTTCTTAGTGATGATTTATTGTGAAGGTTTTAACTAGTTTTCAGTCAGGTAGCAATAATTTTCATACAGTGCTTCAGTAATAGTTTTGCCTGTACAGGCATGTAATATTCAAATTGTGTGAGGATATGGCTTTGATAATAAATAATGAACATAGTAAATTAGTTTTACCTTTGATGAGATCGTTTTTACGATACAGAACTGTTACAGTATCCTGACAGCTTTTTTCCATCATTACCCACTTTTTAATCAGCAGTTACAATTTTGCTATTACATTGTATTATTTATCCTATCTTTACTCATCCTGTTATATTGTCTTCAGGAACAGTGTCACGCAGCAGAAATGGAAAAAAATACACTTAGGACAAATATTCGGAAGGTGAGTGCTAATTGGTTTGAGCGTAAGACCCGCCTTAGCGATAGTGACACTGATTCTCACCATGGTGAGGACGTCTGTGCTCATCAGGATTCCTCCAGTAGCCACACAGAGGTGGGAATTCAGGTGCCGGACTTTGTGCCAGAAAACCATCACCCATTAAAGAGAAGAGAGAATATTCCTAAACTTCTAGCTGAAATCTCATTTACAACAGGTAAACTTGAACTTACAGAGAGAATGTGTGCTGAACTTAAAAAGCGTGTTAAAGATTATGAAAATGTTATTGATGACCAGGAAATCATAATTCATGGTTTGAAAGACCAGTTAGACACATACTTTAATGACAATCAGAAAATGTCCCAACAATTAAGCACCTTAACAAAATTGTTTGAGGACTTAGAACTGACCGAGAAGACTCGTGTTAATGAAGTCAACCCTCCAGATAACTGCAATATATCTTTTAGTAGCCTGCCTTCAGAGGAGGATTTTAAAAAGATGTCTAACAGTGTTAGTAAGACTTACATTAAACTGAAAGAGCTTATATTTGAGAAAAAGTCCCTAGTTACCGAGATAGAACGCCTAAAGGTACTCAACATAGAACTACAACGACGTGTGGCTCAACAAGAAACAAGGCTAGTTAATGTTTCTGATGCACTTCATACTACTTGGATGTTGGTGTCAGATATGAAGGAACAACATGCTCGGCTGCATTCTTCAGAGTCAGTCCTCCGGTATGAGTTAAAAGAGAAAAGAGAGCTCCTTCATCACTTGAGGGATGAATTGGAATGCTCACGAGAACAGTGGCACAAGATAAGGCAGATGAACATGGAAAGTGAAGAGGCATGGAATAATCTTCGGGAGGAACTTAATGAGAGAAGACGTATAGCAGAAAAAGCAGTAACGTCAAATGGTGGAGAATGCCTTCAAGAAGAAAAAATTGAAGGGGCAACAGTTGCTTCATGTACTTGTGCAGAATTTGAGCCACCAGTAGACCTACTGTTGGATATGGCCATTGAATATGGAGTAATTGATGCAGATGATGACACCTCTACCTCAATGGTAGCTGCTATAGAGGGTGAGGACATGCATGCTACTCGCTTGCAAGATCTAGAGGACCAGTGCAGTTACCTTTATCAAAAACTCATGGCATCTACAGCACGATCATTGACTCTAGCATCCAGATTGACTGCTCTTCACCAACATTATGGCTCAAGTGATGATGATGACGATGATGACAATGATGATGATGAAGAGGATGACTACTTTGGACAGGAAGATGATGAGGAAAATTATCAGCTTCATAACATAGATACAGAAATTTTAAGTCCTGATCCAGAGAGTTCTGACACAGCATATTTGAGTGAGGCAGACACAGGATCAGCTACTTCTGGTGCTCCTGGGAATTTGTCTGAAGAAGAAGGCACCACTGCAGGAGGAAATGAGGATGAGTCATTTTCCCCAGCAGAAGACACTGCAGAGGTAGATGATGATCTCAGTAAGCGACTCATCAATTTTCTTCCAAGAAAGATTGAAATGCTGCATAAAGACAACAAGAAACTTGAGGAGCGATGCAATCAACTTCTTGAGGAGAAGACTCGCTCTGAAGCTCAGCTGATGGAAACTCTGGAAGGAGAGAGAAGACTAAATAAGCAGATGGAAGAAAAGTTGGAACATTTGGGCAAGTGTGTTGATGAACTCAAACTAGAACGCAATGGCAAGGTAAAGTCAGACACATTATGATTTCTGTGGATGATATATCCTAATTGTCAACTAGAATTAACCATTCCCTAACACGAGTGTATATTGCCTGATGGATTATTGAATCACATACTTGAACTTTGTGTGAACCTTCAATTTTTAATGAAAATTAATCTTGTTGTTTCCCAAACTTTTGCACTATGAATGATGTTGTTACAAAATACTTGTTGATTTTTTCATTTGTGGCAATTCCAGCAGTTTGTATAGTAGATTTAGGATATGTTTTACAGTAAGTCCTAGTAAATGTTTGTCTTTGTTATATACTTATTAATCTCCACTTATATATTTCTATTCAGATATCAGTATTTGACTCAAAAGGGAAAATTTTTTTGCAAGGACTAGATCTAAAAACCATAGTGCAAATATACCAGGCATCCAATATTTGTCACACTTGGGCACCATAGCCTTCTTCATACACTAACCATTGTAGCTCTTTATCCAGCCCAATTCCCATCCTCTTCAACCCACCTCTGACAGATACTCTTCCTGTAACACCCAGTACAAAGTCAGTGAGATGGAGGGAATTAATCTCTGATTTGGTCATCCACACATCACATGGAGAACTCTCATATCTCAAATGGGGTTTTCTAAGTTCTAGTGAGAAACTACAAACTAAAGTTTAAGATGATAGTTCATGGTAATATTCTGTGGTCGTAGCTTCAGCACTAATTGTAGGATTGATAAGAATTAGGGCATCAGTTTCTTTAACAGACTCAGATGGATTGAAATACTTCTGATTAAGGGTATTCTCTGTATATTACTGTTCCACCCACTCTATTCCTGCATGAACTGATTTGTAGAATTCAGACTGATATGTAAAGTAACCTGTGGATTTCAGTGTGAAAGACTAATGGGTGTCTTCTGAAGTAATGGAGGGTCTAGAGTAGCATCTCTAATTAGCTTGACCCTGGAATAGGCTAACTGATGGATGTTAAACTTATCTTGTAAGACTCCATAATTAACTGATATTGAACACAGCCTTCTTGGATGGGGATTTTACAATTTCTCCATTTCACATACTGTAATAGTTAAAGTATAATCTTTCCATAAAACAATTATATTTTGATTACAAATAATGTAATGTTGATTGGTAGGTTAATTAAGATATATAAAAGCATGTCTTTCATATCAATGAATCTGTCCTTGTGCTTCAGATCAGTGAGGCAGAAGAAAAACTGAAACAGAAAGTTGCTTCTCTCAGTCAACAAGAAAAGAAGTATGAGAGCCTTGAAGAAGAAGTAGATATTCTTAAAGATAGATATGAGGAGAGAGGAAGACTACTCCATATAGCAACTGATAGAGTTAAGGAGGTAAGTGAAAAGGAAACTAAGGGAGACTAAGATAGGGAGATAAAGAAAATATAGAGAAGTTTCACTTGAGATGCAAGAAAAGAAAGGAAGGAGATAGAGTATGGGACTTTAATTAGGGAGGATAGGGTCAAAGAGATAGAAGATGGAAACTAAAGTAGAATGAATTGTGAAAAGGTAAATGAAATGACAAAAGTACTGAAAGATATGAAGAGAGAGTTAAATTGGTGTAAAGGAAAAATGGGGTAGAGACAGAAGTAAGGCATATTAAAGCAGGGGAGAGGTTATGGAGAGAGAAGAAGAAAGGTGATGGAAAGAAGGAAGCAGGGAACGGTGATGGAGTGGAGTGAGAAGGGGATGGAAAATGGATAGAGAAAGGAATGAAGGAAAAGAAATTATCAAAGAACACAGGGTGGAGGAAAATATTAAATGGATAATTAGAAGGTTGAGTTGATGAGAAACTATTTAGAAAATAGGAGAAGAGACCTGCAGAAGATGGGAGAGAAAGGAAAAGGGAATGAATTACTTCTCACTCCTGTTGACATTCAGGCTTTACTGGCAAGTGCATCAGCTAGATAATATGTAGGTGGTTAGATTAAGTAAGTAGTGTAAGGGTAAGAGTGATGTGTGGAAATAAAAAGAGTATGGTTGAGAAAGCAGAAGGGGTATATATATATATACCTGCTGCCTTGCCGGCTTTCATCTTCCACAAAGCTTGCACTACCTCTTCTCTGTTTACCAAACCATTCTCCCTATCCCACTCACTTCGCACACCACCTTGACCAAAACACCCTATATCTGCCACTCTATCATCAAACACATTCAACAAACCTTTAGGGTACTCACTCCATCTCCTCACTTCACCACTACTTGTTATTACCTCCTCATTATCCCCCATATATATATATATATATATATATATATCCCTGGGGATAGGGGAGAAAGAATACTTCCCACATATTCCCTGCGTGTCGTAGAAGGCGACTAAAAGGGAAGGGAGCGGGGGGCAGGAAATCCTCCCCTCTTGTTTTTTTTTGTTTTTTTTCCAAAGAAGGGACAGAAAAGGGGGCCAGGTGAGGATATTCCCTCAAAGGCCCAGTCCTCTGTTCTTAACGCTACCTCGCTAATGCGGGAAATGGCGAATAGTATGAAAGAAAGATGTATATATATATATATATATATATATATATATATATATATATATATATTTTTTTTTTCTTTCATACTATCCGCCATTTCCCGCGACAGCGAGGTAGCGTTAAGAACAGAGGACTGGGCCTTTGAGGAAATATCCTCACCTGGCCCTCTTCCCTGTTCCTTCTTTTGGAAAAAAAAAAAAAAAAAAAAAAAAAAAAAAACGAGAGGGGAGGATTTCCAGCCCCCCGCTCCCTTCCCTTTTAGTCGCCTTCTACGACACGCAGGGAATACGTGGGAAGTATTCTTTCTCCCCTATCCCCATCCTCCTTTCTTTCTTTTGATTAAGAAGGAGAGGGAGCGGTTACTACTAAGTCTATCAACTCCTCGAAGGGGCACGCACCCACTGTTATTGAGTTTCCTTTCAAGTATTATTATGCCCGTGGGTGTTGTGCACCGTCCTGATCGAGTATCATCTGGTCAGTAGCAGCGTCAGCAGCTACTGACCAGACTAAAGGGGGAGGGAGCGGGGGGCTGGAAATCCTCCCCTCTCACTTTTTTTTTTTTTTTTTCCAAAAGAGGGAACAGAGAAGGGGCCCAGGTGAGGATATTCCCTCAAGGGCTCAGTCCTCTGTTCTCAACGCTACCTCGCTAATGCGGGAAATGGCGAATAGTATGAAAGAAAAAGAGAAAGATATATATATATATATATATATATATATATATATATATATATATATATATATATATATATATATATATATCCCTGGGGATAGGGGAGAAAGAATACATCCCACGTATTCCCTGCGTGTCGTAGAAGGCGACTAAAAGGGGAGGGAGCGAGGGGCTGGAAATCCTCCCCTCGTTTTTTTTTTAACTTTCCAAGAGAAGGAACAGAGAAGGGGGCCAGGTGAGGATATTCCCTCAGAGGCCCAGTCCTCTGTTCTTAACGCTACCTTGCTAATGCGGGAAATGGCGAACAGTTTGAAAGAAAAAAAAGAAAAGATATATATATATATATATATATATATATATATATATATATATATATATATATATATATATATATATATATATATATATATATATAAAGAGTACCACTTGTTTATGGATGGGGTTGTTAGGGAGGTAAATGCAAGAGTTTTGGAAAGAGGGGCTAGTATGAAGTCTGTTGGGGATGAGAGAGCTTGGGAAGTGAGTCAGTTGTTGTTCGCTGATGATACAGCGCTGGTGGCTGATTCATGTGAGAAACTGCAGAAGCTGGTGACTGAGTTTGGTAAAGTGTGTGGAAGAAGAAAGTTAAGAGTAAATGTGAATAAGAGCAAGGTTATTAGGTACAGTAGGGTTGAGGGTCAAGTCAATTGGGAGGTGAGTTTGAATGGAGAAAAACTGGAGGAAGTGAAGTGTTTTAGATATCTGGGAGTGGATCTGGCAGCGGATGGAACCATGGAAGCGGAAGTGGATCATAGGGTGGGGGAGGGGGCGAAAATTCTGGGGGCCTTGAAGAATGTGTGGAAGTCGAGAACATTATCTCGGAAAGCAAAAATGGGTATGTTTGAAGGAATAGTGGTTCCAACAATGTTGTATGGTTGCGAGGCGTGGGCTATGGATAGAGTTGTGCGCAGGAGGATGGATGTGCTGGAAATGAGATGTTTGAGGACAATGTGTGGTGTGAGGTGGTTTGATCGAGTGAGTAACGTAAGGGTAAGAGAGATGTGTGGAAATAAAAAGAGCGTGGTTGAGAGAGCAGAAGAGGGTGTTTTGAAGTGGTTTGGGCACATGGAGAGAATGAGTGAGGAAAGATTGACCAAGAGGATATATGTGTCGGAGGTGGAGGGAACGAGGAGAAGAGGGAGACCAAATTGGAGGTGGAAAGATGGAGTGAAAAAGATTTTGTGTGATCGGGGCCTGAACATGCAGGAGGGTGAAAGGAGGGCAAGGAATAGAGTGAATTGGAGCGATGTGGTATACCGGGGTTGACGTGCTGTCAGTGGATTGAATCAAGGCATGTGAAGCGTCTGGGGTAAACCATGGAAAGCTGTGTAGGTATGTATATTTGCGTGTGTGGACGTATGTATATACATGTGTATGGGGGGGGTTGGGCCATTTCTTTCGTCTGTTTCCTTGCGCTACCTCGCAAACGCGGGAGACAGCGACAAAGTATAAAAAAAAAAAAAAAAAATATATATATATATATATATATATATATATATATATATATATATATATATATATATATATATATATATATATATATATATATATATATTTCTTTCATACTATTTGCCATTTCCCGCATTAGCAAGGTTGCGTTAAGAACAAAGGACTGGACCTTTGAGGGAATATCCTCAAATGGCCCCGTTCTCTGTCCCTTCTTTTGGAAAATTAAAAAAAACGAGAGGGGAGGATTTCCAGCCCCCCGCTCCCTTCCCTTTTAGTCGCCTTCTACGACACGCAGGGAATACGTGGGAAGTATTCTTTCTCCCCTATCCCCAGGGATAATATATACATATATATATATATATATATATATATATATATATATATATCTTTTCTTTCTTTTTCTTTCAAACTATTGGCCATTTCCCGCGTTAGCAAGGTAGCGTTAAGAACAGAGAATTGGGCCTCTGAGGGAATATCCTCACCTGGCCCCCTTCTCTGTTCCTTCTTTTGGAAAATTAAAAAAAAAAAAAAAAAAAAAAACATATAAATATGAACATGCAGGAGAATGAAAGGCGTGCTAGGAATAGAGTGAACTGGAATGATGTGGTACACTGGGGTCGACATGCTGTCAATGGATTGAACCAGGGCATGTGAAGCGTTTGGGGTAAACCATGGGAAGTTTTGTGGGGTCTGGATGTGGAAAGGGAGCTGTGGTTTCGGTGCATTATACATGACAGTTAGAGACTGAGTGTGAACGTATGTGGCCTTTGTTGTCTTTTCCTAGCGATACCTTGCGCACATGCGGAGGGGAGGGGCTGTCATTTCATGTGTGGCGGGGTGGTGACGGGAATGAATAAGGGCAGACAGTATGAATTACGTACACGTGTATATATGTATATATCTGAGTGTGTATATATATGTATGCGTTGAGATGTATAGGTATGTATATGTGCATGTGTGGACGTGTATGTATATACATGTGTATGTGGGTGGGTTGGCCATTCTTTCATCTGTTTCCTTGTGCTACCTCGCTAACGCGGGAGACAGCGACAAAGTATAATAATAATAAAAAAAATAATATTGGTTGTGTTTTACCACTTGTAATAAGCATTTCTTTTTCATACCCATACCCAGCTTGAGACTTCTCTCCATGCAAGTGAAGCTACTGCTAAGGATACTCTTACTCAGCTGAACCAAGCTAATGTTGAGGTAAGAGTGAATTACAGTCTTTGTGACAGTGATTAAAGATTGTTCTTTTACTTGTGGTTCTTCATGTTAGTCCTTTCCTACTTAATGTCAGAGGTAAAAGAATAATATTCCTTCTCCCCAGTCCCCAGGGTTAAGTTTGAGGTATTAAATTCTGAAATTCAATATATGAATGAATCATAATACCAAAAAAGTATGTTTTAGTTTGAATAAAAACATACGAACATATCCTAGTAAAATAACCAAGATTGATATATGAAAGATATGTTTATAATAACTATATATCACTGAATTTAAGGAGGATAAGGAGAAAGAAATATGTTCATACTATAACTTTCCTCTTGTTGCACATATACTGATTAGTATTATTCTTTTATACTTATTAAAGATAATTTATACCTGTGCTCAGAAATATTCTTTTTTTACCTATATCTTAAAAATATTTTCATTGTGTTAAAACAGGAATCAGCATATCTTACTTGCTTTAATCCATGAAATTCATATTCCAAAGGGGATATCTTGACATAAAATGCAGCTCTGTAGCCCATCACTGATTGTAGAATATAACTTCTCTGCATTGTATATCATACAGTAGAATTTTATTTATGTTGTCTCACTATGCTCCAACTTCCATAAACATACTTGCTTCTTGCAGGTTACTAGGATGCAGACTATTCATAGTGATATGAATTGTAAATATGAGCAGCTCAAAACAGAAGTGCATACATTGCAGCAACAAGTTGCAGACTTGAGATTCCAGGTTTCTTCTAAGGATATGGAGCATGCTGCTGCAGTGAAGGTACATTGTTTTTCTTTCTTCTTTCATGTGTGTTTGCTCCTTCCCACACAAGAGGTAGCATCAAAAACCGATGCAGTAGCCTTGAAGACAAAAACCCTTGTTTGGCTTTTTCTTCTGTCGCTTCCCTTAGAAAAAAATACAGGAGGAGAGGATTTCCAGGTCCCCCCCCCCATTTCTGTTCTTTCTCATCTTCTACAACATGAAGATGCATAAGAAGTATTCTTTCTTCCCTTTCTCCCTAAGATGACATTGCTTTAATCTTTTTGTGTAATTTCATTTGTATAACTCCAGACACTGGGTTTGCATATACTGAACAAAGTTACTTCATCTGTTTATTCATATATGTTCACCGTTTTATTATTTTTGTACAATGTCAAAGCTCCTTTTATTGAAACTTTTAATCTAATACTGTTATGCATTCATTGTTTTGAAATTTATATCATAGCAGTTAAAGTCGTTCCCTGTAAGGTATTCTACAAAAAGTAAACTTCATAAATAAATTCATATCTCACAAAAATCCATCAATGTATTTATATATATATCTGACTGTTGTCATCCCGGCATGTTACCCTGATGCACTTTATCAGTCAGTTTATCTATATTTCTAATCAAACCCCATTTATTCCAGTTGCATCATTGACTCTTACTATGTCATCCAAGAAATTTATGTTGAAAATCTTTACACCAAAACCTCCTATGAGCTGTTCATGCCACACTTCTCTTTTTTAACTAAAATAAGCAATATGAATACTTTCTATCCAGCAATGTTTGCCTTGCACATGCTGCCAGGCTAAATGTTATTTTAGCATACGTTGAAAGGCATTTATTGACAGTAATACCTGTGCATATTCATGTGTATGGATGCTCATATACCCAAGTTTTAGTGTATATTTGTCACATGACTATGACCCTGACCTAAACTATTGAGAGCAGAGGGCTGAAAATTCTCCACTCCATTTTTACTTTACCAAAATTGCAAATATATATATATATATATATATATATATATATATATATATATATATATATATATATATATATATATATATATATATTTTTCTTTCTTTCAAACTATTCGCCATTTCCCGCTTTAGCGAGGTAGCGTTAAGAACAGAGGACTGGGCCTTGGAGGGAATATCCTCACCTGGCCCCCTTCTCTGTTCCTTGTTTTGGAAAATTAAAAAAAAAACCGAGAGGGGAAGATTTCCAGCCCCCCGCTCCCTCCCCTTTTAGTCGCCTTCTACGACACGCAGGGAATACGTGGGAAGTATTCTTTCTCCCCTATCCCCAAGGATAATATATATATATATATATATATATATATATATTTTTTTTTTTTTTTGCTTTGTCGCTGTCTCCCGCGTTTGCGAGGTAGCGCAAGGAAACAGACGAAAGAAATGGCCCAACCCACCCCCATACACAGTGTATATACATACACATCCACACACACAAATATACATACCTATACATCTCAATGTACACATATATATACACACACAGACATATACATATATACACATGCACACAATTCACACTGTCTGCCTTTATTCATTCCCATCGCCACCTCGCCACACATGGAATAACATCCCCCTCCCCCCTCATGTGTGCGAGGTAGCGCTAGGAAAAGACAACAAAGGCCCCATTCATTCACATTCAGTCTCTAGCTGTCATGCAATAATGCCCGAAACCACAGCTCAGGAACAGCATAGTTCTACCAATCATAACATGTGAGACATGGATGTGAAATAAAACACACACTTTTAGGATTTAGGCATCTAAAATGAGTGTTTGAAGTATGCTTGCAGTTTGTACAAATGGTAATAGAAGAAATAATGCTGAGATGTTGGGGATGGGGAATGTCAGGAAGAGGAAAATACTTTGGGGTGTTTTGGCAATGCTCATGGGTATGTAAAAAGAAATATATGAGAAAATAAACTTGAGGAAAGACAGCCAGCTTAATCCAGGAGTAGACCCAGAAAGGTATGAGCAAGATTGACTATGTTAGCTGGTGTGTTTGGATCCAGCAGCCTTGGAGAGATTGATCCCATGGCCATCCCAACAAAGTATTGCCCTGTGAGTACCTTCAATGAGTATTTGCAGAAAAGGCAGGGCTAATGCATAGTGCTCTTTGCTTGCCTTTCTTGTTGGATAACATTTTTTTTCTCTAGACAATATAAATGTTACTGGATTCTGCCTGTTTGCAGTTACGTCACGAGTGAAAAGTCATCTTTGGCAAGGCCACATTACCATCAGTTGATGAAAAATAGTACAGTTTTGTCAAAGAACTTTTCAATCCAAAGGAACCCACCCAGTCCATGCTACTGAATGTAATGCAGCCTTGGAGCTGTAGGAGCCCATGATTAGGGGGTCCTGTGGTTACAGCTTCATAATCCTTTTGTGAAAGGGGTCCTGGTGTTGTATAATGATAATGGTATTGAAATCAAATTAGAAGATAAATCAACTTTGAGTTGTTATTATGTAATTTGGTGGTGAGTATTCATTACTGAAAAAAAATATTCCCCATTACAAAAAATTTTGTTAATTGCAGGCAGACCTTGAAAAATCAGAAGCACTCACTGCTGCAGCATCTCAGATTAGTGAACAGGAGGCAAAAATCACCCAACTGGAGGAAGATGCCCTATCACAGAAGCAACTTTTACTAACTGAACAAGACAGACTTACTTCCCAAGTAAATGAGCTGACGCAGAACTTACTTGAACGAGACAATCAATGTTCCTGCCTAAATGATAGACTACAACAAGTAATTATGTTTATTCTCTTAGATTTATACACACTTTTGAAAATATGCTGATATAAACAACATTCAGTTAAAAGGTAAAGCAGTATACCAGCATATTTCAAATGTTCATTATTTGATAACAATAGAGAGTATAAAGCACTAACGTGCCTGACCCTAATGGCCACACTTACTCTTTTTCCCATGTGCATTCTTTTGTTTATCACCACTTTACCTTAGTAATCAGCCTTTTGTGATGGTATAAATCATAGTTGTTCAGAGGGAAATGAAGAGGTAGACTGCAAAGTTTAGCAGTGTAAAAAAAAAAGTGAGCACTACAACAGCCCAATGTATATAGGCAATGGCAATGCTGTATTGGTGAGAAGTTAGCTTGCTAAAAGCAAAACTCATGAAAAGAAATAATTTAAAGAAAGCAGAAGAGGGTGTTTTGAAATGGTTTGGGCACATGGAGAGAATGAGTGAGGAAAGATTGAGCAAGAGGATATATGTGTCGGAGGTGGAGGGAACGAGGAGAAGTGGGAGACCAAATTGGAGGTGGAAAGATGGAGTTAAAAAGATTTTGTGTGATCGGGGCCTGAACATGCAGGAGGGTGAAAGGCGGGCAAGGAATAGAGTGAATTGGATCGATGTGGTATACTGGGGTTGACGTGCTGTCAGTGGATTGAATCAGGGCATGTGAAGCGTCTGGGGTAAACCATGGAAAGTTGTGTGGGGCCTGGATGTGGAAAGGGAGCTGTGGTTTCGGGCATTATTGCGTGACAGCTGGAGACTGAGTGTGAACGAATGGGGCCTTTGTTGTCTTTTCCTAGTGCTACCTCGCACACATGAGGGGGGGAGTGGGATGGTATTCCATGTGTGGCGAGGTGGCGATGGGAATGAATAAAGGCAGAGAGTGTGAATTGTGTGCATGGGTATATATGTATGTGTCTGTGTGTGTATATATATGTGTACATTGAGATGTATAGGTATGCATATTTGCATGTGTGAGCGTGTGTGTGTGTACATTGTGTATGGGAGTGGGTTGGGCTATTTCTTTCGTCTGTTTCCTTGCGCTACCTCGCAAACGCGGGAGACAGCGACAAAGCAAAAAAAAAAAAAAAAAAGAAAAAAAAAAAAATTCACAGTATAAGTTAAGAACCAAATTTTCCTGCATTCTATATTCTTAATAATGTCCACTAAGTTTGTGCTTTGTTTCTTGCCCTTCACATATATATTAAACATTCCCAAAGAAAGAAAGTGAAACTCAGGCCATAGATGACATGAGTGTTAATCTGAATTATTGTTGGTGACAAGGTGTTAAGCATTTTAAGATACTTATGGTACAGTATACTATTATGTAATATTTATAGGCAGAGGCTACACTGAAGGTGACACAACAGAACCTCTCAAAATTACAAGCACAGCTGCATACCACCAAGGAGGCATCTTTTCAGCTCAGTGATGACAATGGACATCTCAGGGAGAAAATTATTCAGTTACTTAGGTAAAGTGAATGCTTTCATGTTTATGTCATAACATTTGTGGAATGCATGTTAATAGCATCCTTGCTTACCTTTTTCCTAGAATTAAAGAATTATTTTTTATCACTGCTAACCTTTGAATTTATTGAAAGTCTAAAGCTGCATAAATGATTTATGCTTATAATCACATTATATAGCACTACAACTACTTATAAGAGAAATGGGTTCATCCTTCAAAATTTTTTTCTTTATGTGCTTACCTTTCTTGCCTCAGCAAAAAAACATTAAAAACTGAGCCTTCAAGGAAAAATACTCACTTTGCTTTGTCTGATCCTACTTTTAGCACCTTTTAGTGCCCTTGCACAACACTGGAGATTTGCAGGTTGTATTCTTTGACCCCTATTCCCAAGGGTAATCGTTCATAAATGATGGGCAATTGACATTGAGACTTCTTCCTCCTGAAATGAATTTAATTCTCATGCAGGTTTATTGTTTACAGTGTCAAAATTATTTAAATAATATCTTTGTATGCCTTGATATAAGAGTAGTGTAACCTTTGATATTTAAGAAGGTAGTTTACACTCTCAGGGCCCCATCTCTTGAACATCCTCTGGTATCATACAACTTCTTTAATTTGTTTATGCTTTCTGAATTAACCACATCCTTAGTCATTCTCTTCCATTCACCCACCTTTCTTATACTGTAAAAGTACTTTTTTTTACATCTTTTCTTAACAATTTCTTGCTTAATTTCATGTTATGTTCTCCGTTTCCTCTATCCCTACATCTCTTGAAGAACTCTTCACCCTCATTGTCATCTGTCTCTTTTAAAAATTCAAAGGTTGTGATTAGGTCACCCCCACTCTTCTTTCCTCCAGGTGGGCAGATTTAAAGCCTTTAACCTTTCCCAGTAACTTAGCTCTTTTAATTCTAGTACTATTTTAGTTATGTGCATGTGGGTGTGTTTAATTATCTATTTGTAATAACCTGTTTGTACTTTTGGTGTGGGGTCTCACCATTTATCCTTACATACTTCTTATATAGGATGATGACTCACCAAATTTTAGTTGCATTCTTTTTCCCTTCAATTAGCATTGTCCATATCTCAGAACTCTTTTGCTCCGACATGCCTCCTATTTCCATATACCCATTTCTTGCTTAATTTGTAATTACCTCTATGTACCTATGAGGAGGGAGCAATCGCAATGTGGGACCCCACCATGTATCTTCGCATCTCTCTCATATAGGCTTTTGAATTAATTGCATTCACTGTGCTTTATTCATGTGTTCACAACTCCTTTCCTCATATTCCCCATACCCATGGTGTTTGCTAAATTTCCAATCATGCATTCCTCTTCTGGAGTATCTTTTAACTTTGAAGGAATGCTTTAACATTATTATTGATTCCTTGAAATTTATGTGGGGAATCTTATTCCTTTGTATCCTTCTTCCTAATTAGGCTGATCAAGGGCTTTCCTCATCTCTTCAAAACTCATGTATGATTACCTATTTGTGAATACTTCTGCATGTAAGGGGAAGAAGTTTTACAATACTGTGGCACCATCTCTTAAACTGCATCTATCATACAATTTTTCTTCTAAATTTTGTATAATGTCTAACACAGATTGGTGTCAGTGGGAAGGTTAACTCTCATGTCCCCAAGTCGTGGACACTGCCAACCCACCTAAGGTACAGCCTGTCACAGTACTCAGTAATTCTTTTATGACTAAAATTTTTTCCTGATACTTATTTCCATTTCCGTTGTGTGAAAAGTACTGAAACCACAACCCCCTGTCCACAACCAGGCCCTATAGACCTTTCCGTGGTTTCCTCCATCTGCTTCATATGCCCTGGTTCAGTCCATTGACAACATGTTGCCTCCCACTTACTACATCAATTCAATTCACACTGTCACGTGCATGCCTTTCACCCTCTTGTAAGTTCATGCCTCTGGCATTCGAAATCTTATTCACTCCATCCCTCCATCTCCAGTTCAGTTTGCCCCTTCTGTTTCCCCTCCACTTCTGACACATATATCCTCATTGTCAACCTCTCCATACTCATTCTCTCCACATGTCCTAAACACTTCAGTACACCCTCCTCAGCTCTCTCAACCATACTCCTCATATTACCACACCTCTCTCATACCTTATTGTTTCTTACTCAATCAACCCTCCTTACATCACATATTGTCCTCACATTCCAGTGTCCAATGCATTCACCCTCCCCCATACATTCTCATCTGTAGCTCATGCCTTGCATCCATACAACAGCATCTGGATTACTGTACCCTCAAACATATCCATCTTCACCCATCCCGATTGGGAACTTTTTTCCACATATTCCTTAGTGCTCCTAAAACCTTTGCCTTCTCACCCACCTTAGGACTCATCTCAGCTTCCATGGTTTAATTAGCCAAGCCTTCTCCTTTCCCTGTTTGGGATAATTTTGTGATTCTTCACAGCTAATGGGTACAATCAAAGCAAACACTTCTGCTTTTCTTTTACAACTTTCAGAGCACATGTTATATGAACTGAAATTGGAGTTGCATTTTGAATCTCCTCATTATTGCTATAGACTGCATGCATGTGTTAAGCATCAGTTTTAAACTTTGTTGACAGGTTAGTTACACATTATGCCTTAAGCCTCTCCACCAGTACTACATCCCATGTGGGGCTCCAAAACATAGTTGAACATTATTCATAAGTTTTTTTTATTTATTTATTATACTTTGTCGCTGTCTCCCGCGTTAGCAAGGTAGTGCAAGCAAACAGACGAAAAAATGGCCCAACCCACCCACATACACATGTATATGCATACATGTCCACACACGCACATATACATACCTATACATCTCAACGTATACATATATATACACACTCAAACATATACATATATATACATGTACATAATTCATACTGTCTGCCCTC
The DNA here is from genome assembly GCF_036320965.1 of Panulirus ornatus. Lineage (NCBI taxonomy): Eukaryota > Metazoa > Arthropoda > Malacostraca > Decapoda > Palinuridae > Panulirus > Panulirus ornatus. The sequence continues at coordinate 1,207,335 of NC_092249.1, read as the reverse complement.
ATTCATTCCCGTTGCCACCCCACCACACATGAAATGACAGCCCCCTCCCCCCGCATGTGTGCGAGGTAGCACTAGGAAAAGACAAAAAAGGCCACATTCGTTCACACTCAGTCTCTAGCTGTCATGTATAATGCACTGAAACCACAGTTCCCTTTCCACATCCAGGCCCCACAAAACTTTCCATGGTTTACCCCAGATGCTTCACATGCCCTGGTTCAATCCACTGACAGCATGTCAACCCCGGTATACCACATCGTTCCAATTCACTCTATTCCTTGCACGCCTTTCACCCTCCTGCATGTTCAGGCCCCGATCGCTGAAAATCTTTTTCATTCCATCTTTCCACCTCCAATTTGGTCTCCCACTTCTCCTCGTTCCCTCTACCTCTGACACACATATCCTCTTGGTCAATCTTTCCTCTTTCATTCTCTCCATGTGACCAAATCATTTCAAAACACCCTCTTCTGCTCTCCCAACCACACTCTTTTCATTACCGCACATCTCTCTTACCCTTACAGTACTTACTCAATCAAACCACCTCACACGACATATTGTCCTCAACCATCTCATTTCCAGCACATCCACTCTCCTCCGCACAACTCCATCTATAGCCCACGCCTCGCAACCATTTAACATTGTTGGAACCACTATTCCTTCAAACTAACCCATTTTTGCTTTCCAAAATAACGTTCTCGACTTCCACACATTTTTCAATGCTCCCAAAACTTTTGCCCCCTCCCCCACCCTATGATTCACTTCCGCTTCCATGGTTCCATCTGCTGCCAAATCCACTCCCAGATATCTAAAACACTTCACTTCCTCCAGTTTTTCTCCATTCAAACTTACCTCCCAATTGACTTGTCCCTCAACCCTACTGTACTTAATAACCTTGCTCTTATTTACATTTACTCTCAGCTTTCTTCTTTCACACACTTTACCAAAATCAGTCACCAGCTTCTGCAGTTTCTCACCTGAATCAGCCACCAGTGCTGTATCATCAACAAACAGCAACTGACTCACTTCCCAATAATAATAGTGTATTGTTAGTAAAATAACCTCATCTATAAAGGTAGGTACTTTTTGTTGCAGTATTTCCAATGATTTTGTGTTATTTTCAGTGATTTTGTGTAACTAACTGAGGTAGATATTGAATAATAACTAATATTCTACAAAGAGTTTGAGTGTGAGCTTGTTATGCATTGTTCAGAGAAAAGGATGCTCTGTGGCAAGCTAATGTACGTCTAGAGGGTGCAGCGGGATGTGGTCGAGCATGGATGGACAATAGCAGCGCCCAGAAATGTCTAGGATGTAATGTGTCATTCTCTATAACACGTAGACGCCACCACTGCCGTACTTGTGGACGAATCTTCTGTACTGGGTGCTCTGACAACTGGATCATGACGCCAGCATCAAGGTGCAAGCCTGGTGGAATATAAGGCCATTTATTATAGATAGTTCTAAATAACTAGATAGTTCTAAATAACTAAAAGAATGATACATTTGCCATTATTTGGTGCTGTACTTGAAAAAATGAAAAGAAATTATATCAAATTATACCTAGTTGTCAATGAGTTATATAATTTTAACAAATTTAATTTGAGTTGCCCTTTTTTGGTAAAGTTTAGTGTAAATGTAGTGTAAAAACAATCATATATAATGAATTCATTAAACATGAATGCCAAGACATGGTTTGGGTATTGATATATTGTATACAGAGATTATGAATAAATAAACTTTAATGTTCCTAAGATTAAACTGCATACTAATGTCACTTAATAGTATTGAGAGACTAAGTATTAATTTAATACTAATGGAATTTTAATAGTTTAATACATTATATAATGTTTCTTTAATCTTATCCCTTAATAAAAGTAAGTAAAACTCACGTTTGCTAATCTCTGACACGGCATCTTGCAACATTGTTTCCACAGTCGTCGTGTGAGGGTGTGTGATGACTGCTTCTCTGTTCAGGCTGAGTTGGCAACATTAGTATCATCTCCCTCCTCCTACACCAACAGTGGATGTAAGTAGAATCCCAGAGTACTGTATCTTGGACTGTGAATGAACTGAAGCCCTAATTACTTGGAACAGATTTTGTTTAACCACTTCGTAAATCAGAAATCTCATAAGAGATGAACTGTATAACCATTTTCCATACAGTGCTCTCGGTTGGTTGCAGAAAAAGCAAATGTTAAGCAAAATAGTGCTAAAAATCTTCAGAACTATTTCCCCCTTAAACAATAATGTAAATAGGTTTGGTTCATGACCATGGCCCCCACTATGCTATAAAATATCAGATAACAGAAATGTAATGTAATTGGATACACCAGGCATTGTTTATTGCTGTTTAACAAATTGACAGTGTGCAGTGCATAGATAATCTGCAACATGATTAATGATACAGGTACACCACCAAATTTTCAGCAACTGATGGTTTGGCACCTCCTTTAGTTCGGACAAAATTACGTGTGGGAACTTGAAATTACCGCGGCCACCAGACTAGTTTACTGGGCGGCCACAGATGGAGTTGTTTGTAGGGCACACTTATTTACATTTTTTACACTGCACATCTTGGTGGTGTGCTTAAATTTAACCCTAGCTATGGCTTCTAAGGCACATGAGTGTCAGTCGTGGTGTCAAACATAAACACCAGTCCATATCAATCCAAGATAAAGTAGAACTGTTGAAAAAATGGACCGTGGCATTTCAGTGCATACGCTGTGTGACATCGACAGTATTGGTTCATCAACTGTTTATGGTATAAAGAAGCAAAGGGAGAAAATATTGAAATTCTATGCAGACGGTGATTCCAGGAAGTAAATGGCGATTAGAAAAACTATGAAAGATGCTAAGAGTACTGAGCACGATCGAGTGTTGATGGAATGGTTTCGACAGCGTCGGGGTGATGGAGTGGACTTGTCAGGTAGGATGATAATAGACCAGGCTAAGTTGTTCCACAAAGAACTTAAATTACAACATGAGCGTGACTACAGTGAAGGATGGCTTCAAAGATTCAAGAAGCGTAATGGAATTTCCATGAATAAAGTGTGCGGAGAAAAGCGGTCTGCAAACCACAAACAAGCTGCTGAGTATGTGGACAAATTTGCTAAACTTGTAGCTGACGAACACCTCATTCCTGAGCAGGTGTATAAAGCAGACGAAACTGCATTATTCTGGCAATGCACACCTAGGAAAACACTAACAACAGGATTCAAACAGAGGCGTATCTAGGGGAAATAGCACCTATAGCAAGCACTGAGATTGCGCCTCTTTCCAAACATATGACACCAGTATTTTTTATTTTTCTTACCCCCACCAAGGGGATTTTGTTTTTACTGGTATTTGTTTGTTTGTTTGTCTGTAAGCAACTTTCAACAAAAGTTATGAACAAATTTTGATGAAATTTTCAGGGAAAGTCAGAAATGACAAAAGGACCAATTGATTAGATTTTGGGAGTGATGCGAATCATTGTCTGGATCCAGGATGCCATTACGGAAATATCAATTTTTGTGAATAACTGTTGAACTAATAATGATATCAATGTGATTCCAAATGCCAAAGATATGTTTTGATGGTCAAGAAATCTAAATCTTTAAGATCTGAATCATTGCCTGGATCCAGGACACCATTACGCCACTAGTGCCCCCCTTCATGTGGTGCCCAGGGCACCTGCCCTACCTGCCATACCCTAGATATGCCACTGGATTCAAACAATCTAAGGACAGACTTACCATCTTAGGGTGCTTAAACATTTGATATTTGTTTAATTTAAATTTCTAACAGTCCATGGTATGCTTTAGACACATGGGAGATGTATAATGAGTTGGTTAGAGGTGTGTTGATGAATTATTATTACATAACCACTGTTGGTCCGGCAAAATGGTTTATCCAATAAGGCTTTGGAACCAAGAGTGCCAGAAAATCGGTGGTGTACCTGTATTAATGAGGTTGGAGTAACCATGCCTCTTATCTTTCAAAAACTGTATAGCCACCATGGTTTATCCCCTATGTGAAAAAATCTTACAATTCTTTTTTAGTACAAATATGTCTATTGTACCTTGTTAAAGAAAACACCCCCCAAAAATTGGTATACTTGCCTTGGTATATGTGCCTCATGTTGATATGGGACAGGACAGTTTTGGGTGGACAGGAGAGGGTCTCTATTGGCAGCATGGCTGCCCCTGATCTCTGTAAGTATGCAATGATTATTTTTTTTTTTTTTTTGCAAGTATAACTGCATTCTGTATATACCTGAGAACATTCTACATATTTTGATTTTTTGAGACATGAATTCATGCTGTATGTACTATTTTTTACATATCTCTCATATATTTTACTCATTTTTACACAGATAATTATGTTCCATGTCATTTCAACACAGAAAACTATTTACATAAATAAATGAAGTCAGTATTATTTCCACCAAAAATAGCAACACTCCTCCCCTTCATATAGTATTTATCCCAAAATTAACTACAACAGTGAGTGCATACATCTGGCTTCACACCTAACATGTGTGCTCGCTTTGATTTTCTGTAGTGATATTTTTCCAATCATGGTAGAAAGTGGCTATAGACATCTGAAGATAATTAGTGAAAGCAAACATCAGCTGGGATTTTAAACAGAGGAGGGAAGCATTAAATCATCATGGGACAGTGAAAACAGTCCTTTATGGGTTGTAATAAGAAAATAAGAGAAAAAACTGTTTTGAGGTTAAACCTGTTTAGCCATCCGAGCTAGCATTTTAAAGGCTCATCAGACCAAGATACTCTTTGTTTAGATTCTCATACAGACACTTATCCTTTCCCTGAATAAACAAAAACTCAATTATGGCATCGAGTTATATCCTCATTCCAAATACAGATGAGTCTTTCCACATCTATGATTACTGGAACTATACTTCTTTATCAGAGCATATAAAGAAGTTACAATCATACAACATTCTTTTATTTTCTCTGCATTTTTTAAAGAATTGTTCTTGCAACTGATCCAGCCAATGACAAAGCTCTACAGATCTTAGGTTGGCATTCACCTGCTTCAGTTTATTTAATTACATTCAGTTTAACCACAGAGAGCATTAGAGTGAATAATATGGAGCTATGCAAATTAAAGTATCAACATGAAAAGAGTGCTATAGCAAAACAAAGTTAAGCAAAACAGCACAAACTATGGACAACCTAGACATATTTCCTTTCTGATGAATGGGTTTGGAAAACTGTTTATTTAGTTGTGAGTGCACTACTGTGTGTGGTTTGCAGCTTTGTTATATTTGCTTTTGAGAGGATAGAAGACCAGGAAGGTAAGGCACAGTTTGGAGTGCAGTTATTTTGTGTTTAGGTGTTGTCTGTGCATCCCGAAAGGATGTAAAATTTCACATGAGAATATAAACATTTTTAGGGCTGTATCTTACACACACATGATTAAGAATGATTAAGAATCATATGAAAATATTATTTATGAGCAAATTTTTATCACTTTCAAATTAAATAATAAACTATTCAAACATACCATTATTTTTAAAAAATGGATATACAGCAGTTTTTATTTAAATGATATGATTAACAGGGATAGAGAGAAAAAAGACAAAAGAGGGATGGGGAAGGAGGGGCAGGAATGGTTAGGGGAAAGGTACGGTGGGCCAGGGAAAGCAAGAAGGGTGAAATGGCAAACAAATGCAAGTCCTAAAAGAAGAGTGAGCAATCTCCATCAGAGTATATATATATATTTATACCCATGACAAACCTGTCTAAAATTGAGGTTATAAGCCACAAGCGGTGGCACTGTGTAGCCTTACCCTTATTGGCATTTCTCCTTACTACACCAATGTACGAATGCCTACAGCACAAAGAAGTCCAGCCACAGCTCATGTGCCTTATGGTGCAAGGAACAGTGCCCACTAATGAAAAAATTCCCCCAGAAATTACATAATTACCTTGAAAATCCAGTACAGGGCCTCTGACATTTGTAGTAAAACCTGGGGCACAAGGATGTCTTATAAATGACTCTCTTAACAATAGTGGTCACATTAAAATCATTTAGGGCATCACTTATATCATGAGTGGAGGATGGATACAAGAAAAATTGAGGCTTAGCAGTAAAAATCACTTTCTCCTCCAGTTAGCTGTCCTCACTGGAACAGAAGACACTCTCCTTGATATTCCCCATGTCCAGGGACTAATGTTGCAACAGCCCTAAAACTTTTATTACTCCCGTGATAAAAATAGTTGATCATCATTTGAGAAGTTTTAATGTTTCTACTATCCACTTGAGTAGCTTGTAGATGGCTATACCATCTCAAGGATGCTGAATAGCTGATCTACTGTTCCCAGAGTGATGCTTACCAAAACTTTCAATATATTCAAAACTTTCCCACATCAAAGTATAAGGACATATGAGACTGCTTCATAAGGATATTTGAGACTATGCTTCATACATATCACTAGAATGTTAATACTGTTTTACAGAATACAACTAAACTGGTTATCCTCCAACAAGGTTGCCAAGAGTCATTCATTAACAAATAACCCCACTTCATTTGAAATTTATAGGTCTTTCATCCATGATCATGTTTTACAGAGTGAACTATAAGTCTGCTAAAAGTACAGTTACACACCTCCACAGGTAGTTATGCTACTTCATCTACATTAAACCTAATTCTCTCCGAATCACCCTTGTATTTTTTTCTTACCAGACATTAACATATAAATCTCATCTTTAGAGAATGCAAAATATCCTAGGTTTCAATTATTCCTTGAGTTTTTAATTATTTCCTGTTATCTATTATTCATCAGTAGATGGAAGTTTGTTGGAAGGTAAACTTTCAACAATTCAGACCCCAAGCACAACACACCCACTTCCTACTGACTCCCAACAAACTGACTGTGATGAATATGCTGTAATATCTGATGATGAGGTACAGAGCTCCAGATTGTCATCAAGTCCAAGTAGTGGATCACCTCCGAGCAACAGTGATGTCATAACAGAAACTCGAGCCACTGAGGACATCCTCACCATAGACACTTTGTCTACGTCACCACCTACAAATGCTGAAGTAAGTTGAGAATTATAATGCTTACAGATCAGATAAATATTCAGTGAAGTGTAAGATTAAAAGAAAAAACTCATTCCATTTTATCTTTTGGCCAAGTCTGAATTTAAAATAACCTTCCTCTGGTAGTAACATTAAAAGGACAAAGGATGGTCTTAATGTTCTACTAATTCCTATTAGACTTTGTTCTCTCCATACTAAGAATACTTTCATGACTGATTACCTAGCTGTGTGGAAGTGACAGTGTTAAGAAAAATTTTGATAGGTGATTTATGTTCCAAAATGATCAGGTAATTTTTGTTCAGGTTGCCATAACTTGTATTATCCCCATCTAGGTTCCCAGAAGTGAGAAAATACAATAAATAAATGAATAAGGGAAACACCTGAGGAAATGGCCCAACCCACCCACATACACATGTATATACATAAATTTTCCAAAAGAAGGAACAGAGAAGGGGGCCAGGTGAGGATATTCCCTCAAAGGCCCAGTCCTCTGTTCTTAACGCTACCTCGCTATCGCGGGAAATGGCGAATAGTGTGAAAGAAAAGAAACACATAGACATATACATATACATATATGCACATGTACATATCAATACTTGCTGCCTTCATCCATTCCTGTTGCTACCCCGCCACATATGTAATAGCATCCCCCTATCTGTAGCCCATGCCTCACAACCGTATAACATTGTTGGAATCACTTTTCCTTCAAACATATCCATTTTTGCTCTCTGAGATAAAGTTTTTGCCTTCCACACATTCTTCAACACTCTCAGAACCTTCAACCCTTCCCTTTCCATGGCTTACCCCAGATGTTTCACAAGCCCTGATTCAGTCCACTGACAGCACATCAACCTCAGTACACCAAATCGTTCCAATTCACTGAATTTCTTGCATGCTTCTCACCCTCCTGTATGTTCAGGCCCTGATCTCTTGAAAGCTTTTCCACTCCATTCATCCACCTCCAATTTGGTCTCCCCTATCTCCTTGTTCCCTCCACCTCTGACACTTATATTCTCTTTGTCAACCTGTCCTCACTCTTTCTCTCCATATGTCCAAACCATTTCAACACACCCTCTTCTGCTCTCTCAACTACACTCTTTTTATTACCACATATCTCTCTTATCCTTTCATTACTTACTCATTCAAACCACTTCACACCACATACTGTCCTCAAACATTTCATTTCCAACACATCTACACTCCTCCGGACAACCTTATCTAGTGCCCATGCTTCATAACCTTATAATATTGTTGGAACTACTACTGCTTCAAACGTACCCATTTTTGCTTTTTGAGATAACATTCTCCCCTTCCACATATTCTTCATTGCTACCAGAACCTTTGCCCCTTCCCCACCCTATGACTCACTTCGCTTTCATGGTTACATTTGCTGCCAAGTCAACTCTCAGATATCTAAAACACTTCTTCCTCCAATTTTTCTCCATTCAAACTTACATCCCAACTAACTTGTCCCTCAACCCTAGCAAACCTAATAACCTTGCTCTTATTCACATTTTTACTCTCAATTTTCTCCTTTCACACACTTTTCCAAACTCAGTCACCAACTTACACAGTCTCTCACTTGAATCTGCCACCAGTGCTGTATCATCAGAGAACAGCAACTGACTCACTTCCCAAGCTGTCTCCCGCGTTAGCGAGGTAGTGCAAGGAAACAGACGAAAGAATGGCCCAACCCACCCACATACACATGTATATACATAAACGTCCACACACGCACATATACATACCTATACATACACATACACAGACATATCATATATACACATGTACATATCAATACTTGCTGCCTTCATCCATTCCTGTTGCTACCCGCCACATATGTAATAGCATCCCCTATCTGTAGCCCATGCCTCGCAACCATATAACATTGTTGGAATCACTTTTCCTTCAAACATATCCATTTTTGCTCTCTGAGATAAAGTTTTTGCCTTCCACACATTCTTCAACACTCTCAGAACCTTCAACCCTTCCCTTTCCATGGCTTACCCCAGATGTTTCACAAGCCCTGATTCAGTCCACTGACAGCACATCAACCTCAGTACACCAAATCGTTCCAATTCACTGAATTTCTTGCATGCTTCTCACCCTCCTGTATGTTCAGGCCTGATCTCTTGAAAGCTTTTCCACTCCATTCGTCCACCTCCAATTTGGTCTCCCACTTCTTGTTCCCTCCACCTCTGACACTTATATTCTCTTTGTCAACCTGTCCTCACTCTTTCTCTCCATATGTCCAAACCATTTCAACACACCCTCTTCTGCTCTCTCAACTACACTCTTTTTATTACCACATATCTCTCTTATCCTTTCATTACTTACTCGATCAAACCACTTGACACCACACTTTGTCCTCAAACATCTCATTTCCAACACATCCACCCTCCTCTGCACAACCCTGTCTATAGCCCACGCTTCACAACCATATAACATTGTTGGAATCACTTTTCCTTCAAACATATCCATTTTTGCTCTCTGAGATAAAGTTTTTGCCTTCCACACATTCTTCAACACTCTCAGAACCTTCAACCCTTCCCTTTCCATGGCTTACCCCAGATGTTTCACAAGCCCTGATTCAGTCCACTGACAGCACATCAACCTCAGTACACCAAATCGTTCCAATTCACTGAATTTCTTGCATGCTTCTCACCCTCCTGTATGTTCAGGCCTGATCGCTCAAAATCTTTTTCACTCCATCCTTCGACCTCCAATTTGGTCTCCCACTTCTTGTTCCCTCCACCTCTGACACTTATATTCTCTTTGTCAACCTGTCCTCACTCTTTCTCTCCATATGTCCAAACCATTTCAACACACCCTCTTCTGCTCTCTCAACTACACTCTTTTTATTACCACATATCTCTCTTATCCTTTCATTACTTACTCGATCAAACCACTTGACACCACACTTTGTCCTCAAACATCTCATTTCCAACACATCTACACTCCTCCGGACAACCTTATCTAGTGCCCATGCTTCATAACCTTATAATATTGTTGGAACTACTACTGCTTCAAACGTACCCATTTTTGCTTTCTGAGGTAATGTTCTCGCCTTCCATACATTCTTCAACACTCTCAGAACCTTCAACCCTTCCCTTTCCATGGCTTACCCCAGATGTTTCACAAGCCCTGATTCAGTCCACTGACAGCACATCAACCTCAGTACACCAAATCGTTCCAATTCACTGAATTTCTTGCATGCTTCTCACCCTCCTGTATGTTCAGGCCTGATCTCTTGAAAGCTTTTCCACTCCATTCGTCCACCTCCAATTTGGTCTCCCACTTCTTGTTCCCTCCACCTCTGACACTTATATTCTCTTTGTCAACCTGTCCTCACTCTTTCTCTCCATATGTCCAAACCATTTCAACACACCCTCTTCTGCTCTCTCAACCACACTCTTTTTATTACCACACATATCTCTTACCCTTTCATTACTTACTCGATCAAACCACTTGACACCACACTTTGTCCTCAAACATCTCATTTCCAACACATCCACCCTCCTCTGCACAACCCTGTCTATAGCCCACGCTTCACAACCATATAACATTGTTGGAACCACTAATCCTTCAAACATACCCATTTTTGCTTTCTGAGGTAATGTTCTCGCCTTCCATACATTCTTCAACACTCCCAGAACCTTCGCCCCCTCCCCCACCCTGTGACTCACTTCCGCTTCCATGGTTCCATCCGCTGCTAAATCCACTCCCAGATATCTAAAACACTTCACTTCCTCCAGTTTTTCTCCATTCAAACTTACATCCCAAGTGAATTGTCCCACAACCCTACTGTACCTAATAACCTTGCTCTTATTCATATTTACTCTCAGCTTTCTTCTTTCACACACTTTACCAAACTCAGCCACCAGCTACTACAGTTTCTCACCTGAATCAGCCACCAGCGCTGTATCATCAGCAAACAACAACTGACTCCCCTCCCAAGCTGTCTCCCGCGTTAGCGAGGTAGTGCAAGGAAACAGACGAAAGAATGGCCCAACCCACCCACATACACATGTATATACATAAACGTCCACACACGCACATATACATACCTATACATACACATACACAGACATATCATATATACACATGTACATATTCATGCTTGTTGCCTTCATCCATTTCTGTCGCCAACCCGCCACACGTGAAATGGCACCACCCTCCCCCCACGTGCGCACGAGGTAGCGCGAGGAAAAGACAACAAAGGCCACGTTTGTTCACACTGTCTCTAGCTGTCATGTTTCATGTGTCTTAATGACTGTGGTGCACTGTTGTCTTCAATAAATAATACTAAATCAGTACCTGCCTTTTTCAGAATGTTTCATTTGCTGTGCTTCATCAGCCTCATGTTGAAAGTCCTGAAAGATCAGTAGGGGATGATAATCCTGCAGCTTGTGAACAGCGCATTTTAATTCCAACAACCAGAGTAGCTTCAACTCAAGGTGCTGCAGTCAGAGGTCGTTTGGATACAAAGCAATCTGGAATATATACCCTCGTATTTGACAACTCCACATCAAGGTTAGTTGTTTTATTCAGTATCTTTTTTATTTGATCAAGAATTTTAATCACCTAGTTCTGCCTTTTCATTCCATATGTTAGTCAAAGATGTATACCATAAAGAACTTTAAAAATTTTTCATCTGTTGATATCCATGATGCCTTCAAAGGTTTAAAGCAGGATTTTTTTTTTTCACTTGGAATTTTTAATAGTTACTGTATGTGCTAGTGTAAGGAAGGAAATGCATTGGATGTATGTACCTTTGCCCTGTCCTCACATGAGGTCAAAAGCTATTATCCAAAGTTAATGGTGGATCTGGTGTGTAACCTTGTTCCTTTGGTACTGGAATGGTATTGCAGTCTGCTTGTGTTATTCCCTTTGCAACAGGTTTTGAAAAACAGATGAAAGGTGGGAAGGGTGTTCTTTCATTTTCCTAGGAGTTTTGTTGATTACTAAAGAAATTTGGCTTGAGAAGCGGTAATGTTTGGCTTTTAAAGTGGTGATCTACATCATAGTAATGCCAAGCACTGCAAGATTAAACTCACAATCATAAAAAAAAAAAAAATGAACTAGGAAATACAAAAAAATTAATATCACAAATATGGTGCATTTCAAAGGTAAAAATAAAAGTGGTATATTATTAAAGTCATTTAGCTTCAAAATGGTAACAACCATTATAGTGATGCTAAGCAGTACCAGAGTAAACTCACCATAAAACAATCAGGAGAAACACATTTCAATGGTAAATCTAGCATTAAAATTCTAAAGTGAACTAAGGAACATAAAAACTTGTTTCTGTTTTTGGTACATTGCACATGACAAATAGAGAACGGATGTGAGCGAATGCAGCCTGTCTTTGTTCCTGGCATTACTTTATTAACATGAGAAACAGCAAACAATCAAGGAAGAAAAAGAAATAGTGAGGTAACACCACAAATAGATGATGAAAAGCAGCATTCACTCACATCCATTCTCTATCCATCATGTGTAATGCACAGAAACCATAACCTCATATCCACAACCAGGCCCTACAGACCTTTCCATGTCTTCCCCCAGCTACTTCATATGCCCTGGTTCAGTCCAGTGACAGCATGTTGCCCCCTATATGCCACATTTCGCTAATTCACTTTATCCCATGCATCACATACTGTCCTTGAACAGCTCATTTTCAGTTCATCTGTCCTTCCTCCTCTGCACATGCCTCACATCCATACATCATCACTGGGACTACTATACTTTAAAGCATAATCAGTTTTGCCCTCGTAGATAATGACCTCTCTTTCCGCACATTTCTCAGTGCTCCAAAAACATTCACCTCCTAACCAACTTTATGACTCACAGCCACTTCCATAGTTCCATATACTAGTATTATCACAAATATACCATGCTTTTATAGGATTGTAAGCTATAATGCATAAAAATTTGGTTCTAAAATGGTGACCAAACAACCTTTAGGGCTGAAAATTGTGGCCTGTATTAGTAGGTAATACTCTTTTATTTACTTTGTCAGTAGCTTTATTTTCTTTTATCTTCAATGTTTTATTTTTTGCATTGTCCAAAACTTAGAATATTGTACCAAGTGTAGGAAAAGGGATTTGGAATATAACCCCCCTTTTACTATGGATACCTGTCCTCACTTTCAACTATTTCATTCGTACTTGTCTTCACTTTAAACTACTTCATTCGTACCTGTCTTCACTTTAAGCTGCTTCATTCAAGAATTTTTAAACAGGAAATCTTAAATCAATGGCAAGGAAGGCCTTTATTATACAAATAAACTTTAAGAATTATATCAGGTATACTAAAACACCAGTGTTAAAGTTACAAAATGTTTTGAGCTCAATACAAGCCTTCTAGACACCTGGTAGTAGATTTGGTTGTGAAGAGATCACAAGAAGTTAAGTGAGCTATAGCAAGCCGAGGGTGCAAAGGTCCTGGGCACACTGAAAAATTTGTGGAAAGAAAGGTCACTGTCTTTAAGGGCAAAGATGGTTTTGTTTGATGATTAAGTAGACCTGTCAGTGCTGTATGGATACAAAACTTGGGCTTTAGACAAAAATCTGAAGAGGTAGATGTGCTGGAAAGAAATTGTTTAAAACAATACTACATGTATTGTTTTAAACAAATTGTACAAGAAATGATAGCATGAGACAGGTGTGGCAATAAGAACGGTATGTTTGAGACAAAAAGGATGTGCAGAAATGGTTTGGATGTATGGAAAAGATGACTTAGAGGGTATACATGTCAGAAGTGTACTGAAAAAGGAAAAGGGATGGAACCAAGAAGGAGGTGGAGATATGGAGTGAAAGATACATTGAGGGTTCAGGGCCTGAACATGCAGGGGGGTGTGAGGTTTTCAAGGGATGGAGAGAAAAGGAGCAGTGTGGTATGCAGGGGATGATGTGCTGGCAGTGGGCTGAACCAGGATATATAAAGCAATCAGGGGAAACCATGAAAAGTTTTCAGGGGCCTAGATATGTGGGTGGGTGGGTGAAGGGGAGACACCTCTTGTTTCAATGCAATATACATGACAACCAGTGTAGATGTGAATGAATAATGAGGCCATTTGTATGTCTGTTCGTGGCACTATTCACTGACACAGGAAATGGCAAACGTATAAAGGAAAACACTATTTATAATAAATATATTGATAGAAAGACCAGAAAGGCTAGCTAAGAGATCTTAATTTGGATCTTATGCAGCTTACATCTTCAAAATGTATCTCATTATTATTTGTCATGTGTAAAATGAAAGTAGTCTTTGATTTTCTTTATAATATCCCAATTTTCTTACATAGGTTCACAGCCAGAAAAGTGACTTACAGTATGAGCTTAAAGAAACCAGTAAGTTCAGAAGCTGTATCACCACCATTGACTTCCTCACAGACACCAACTTCTCTACCAGCTTCGTTACCAGTGTCCTAATTTTTTAAGTTTCTTATTTTTTCATGTTCCTATGGTTGTTGTGGTTGTTTTCAAATCTTTCACAGAGATTATGTTTAGGAAATTCTTTATACTGAGATCTGTTATCAAACGTGTTGTATTAAGATTTCCTTATTACCAACGTTTAATTAGGTGTTTTAGTGGTAGTGACAGACCAAATAAATGTATTTGATTTTGGACTTCTTGGTATATAGTAACTGATTCTGTCACTATATCATTCTCCAGAAATTTAGTTCTGTTATGATTATAGATAGATTTACTTTAAGTCATGGAAAGTTTTTATATTTTGATAACCACGAGAAAATATTGCTTTGAAGATTACCATAATTTCTCTGATTTTAAAATGCTACTGAATATATAAATGTACTGAATAAGTATGCAGCCTGTTATTTTTGTACATAAATATTGCAACAAATACATAAATATTTGATATGCTGTATGAAATTTTTAATCTTGATCAAGTTTGTTACATTTTATCATGTGCAATAACCATGTATTAAAATTAAAGTACACAGATGATTGTTAAGGCATTAGGAAGAAGGTAGTCAATGAATTGGCTCCAGGATTCTGTATAGTTTTTTTTATATGACTTTTCTTATTACATTAAGAAGAAAATCAAGGACATCTCCATTATTGGTGTTAACTCAGAGTATTGGTGGTTTTTAACTCAGTTATGTGCTCTGATTAAATTGGACAACAAATTGACTGCTTATTGTGGGTATGATGATTATACATTTTTGTGCCAGTCTTTAGAGAGCCTTATCCTGAGGTAGTGAAAAGGCTGATCAAAAACTTTGAACTATATTTGATAGGAAATAACAATATTCACTGTTACTTTATGCAGCTTGTTGATACAGTTTAAATTTTGTTTTAGTAAGTCAATACTCGAAGTCGAAGGCTGTGTTTTACAACTGCATTTTTCCAACATATAAAATCTCATAGTCTTTTAACGTAAGAGTAATTAGCTTCCAAAACCATTAGTTAAGAAACAGCCAGCAAAAGAATTTTTCCTCCATGGTCTTCACAAAGGGTATTTGGTAGTAGTATCTTACAGTATGATTTTGTAACTGATGAAGATCACTGGCATAAATATATCTTTTGAAAACTGGTGGTGATATGTTATAAAAAATCATTACAGATATTACTTTTATTAGAATAATCATATATGCATATTTAAAACTGTGTAAATGCCTTTTGTATATTTAATTTCACCTTTAAAATGCAAGAAAATGTTACTATGCAGGTCACTGCATTTTTTATGTACACCTCCCAGTTACTTTTTCTTGATATTTCGTAAGTGCCTTTTAAAAATGAATGAAGACAATAAGATTCCGTGAGCAAATTTGAAATATTCCAATCATGTGTGTACTATCCATGCATGTCATCCATATATCATAACTTTATTTTTTAATATAAAAGCTGTATATATACTTTTCAATAAATATGCCTTTTACAAATGCAATTTGAGAACAAACCTGTTCTATAAAGACATTTACTTGATAGACATATCCTAATTCTATAAAGACATTTACTTGACAGACATATCCGGAGAAAACTATTCTAAGTAGCTGCTTCCTATTGGGCTTTCACCACACATCTAAGATACTCATCTACTTGCAATGCCCATGGATTATGTAGTAAAATTATCATTGGGCAGATATCTGTTTCTTTTGTTATGAATGTAAGTTGTATGATGCAAACTTGGAACTCAGAAGTATTCATAAGTAAAAGGAACTAATGTCCACATTTGTTACTTTTTTGTTAAGGTTGTAATTACATCATTCACTGACTGATTGATTATGTGCTAGTCACTGTTTGGCAGTAATCTGATGTGATTAAGGTTACTGTTTCTATAAGTATGCTTTGAAATTATCAGAGATTAAATTAATTCATTTCATTATATATCTGAGATTTTATACCTTAAGGAGATACTTCAGCCTTGATGATGTGGTTTAACTGGGAATAAAATAAAGGCATAACCAGAATCACTAGGTAATCACAATTTGCCCTGAATTTGCAATGAACTGGAAAAAAAATAAGGCAGATAAGCTGAATGCTTTGTACCAGCAACATGCAGTACAACTCCTTTCCTCCTCTTTCAAATGGACAATATTTTATTTTGCATCTTTAGCATATTCAGCTAATTGCTTCATTTCAACTTTATTAAATTTTTATTATCATGTACATGTGCTGGAAAGAGGCAGGTTGATTGTTTAAAGAATGCCCCTTTCAGAGAAAGATGTGGTAATTAGTAAAGTGTGACTGTGAGGACCAGCCAGGATATGCTGAAATGATCTGTTCAAATGGAGAAGATAAGTGAAGAGAGACTAACAAACAGAAGCCATGTGTCAGAAGTGGTTGAATCAAGGGGCAAAGGTAAACCAAAGAGATGAAAAAATAGAGTGAAAGGCTTTGGAACATGAGGACCTAAACATT
Organism: Panulirus ornatus; assembly: GCF_036320965.1. NCBI lineage: Eukaryota > Metazoa > Arthropoda > Malacostraca > Decapoda > Palinuridae > Panulirus > Panulirus ornatus. The sequence goes on along the minus strand of NC_092249.1, from coordinate 1,190,394 downwards.
CAGTAGTGTCAGAGGCATGTATTGGACAGAATGAGCTGGAGCGGTATGGCATATGGGACTTGATGTGCTATCTATGGACAAAGTGATGAATGTAAAGCATTGAGTAGCCTGTTGGGGTTAGCTGTGTATGGTTGTCTCTAGTTTTGGTACATTAAACTTAACATCTTGAGATTAGATGTGAGCAAATGAGACCATAGTTCAAGTGTTTTTGATGTTAGATTATATTTATATCTATTTATTATACTTTGTCGCTGTCTCCTGAATTAGCAAGGTAGCGCAAGGAAACAGACGAAAGAATGGCCCAGCCCACCCACATACACATGTATATACATAAACACCCACACATGCACATATATATACCTATACATTTCAACATATACACATATATACATATACAGACATATCTTTTTTTTTCTTTCATACTATTTGCCATTTCCCGCACTAGCAAGGTAGCGTTAAGAACAGAGGACTGGACCTTTGAGGGAATATCCTCACCTGGCCCCCTTCTCTGTTCCATCTTTTGGAAAATTAAAAAACTGAGAGGGGAGGATTTCCAGCCCCCCAATCCCTTCCCTTTTAGTCGCCTTCTACGACACGCAGGGAATACGTGGGAAGTATTCTTTCTCCCCTATCCGCAGACATATATATGTACATATTCATACTTACTGCCTTCATCCATTTCTGTCGCCACCCCACCACACATGAAATGGCACCCCCCCTTAACCCACGTGCGTGCGAGGTAGCACTAGGAAAAGACAACAAAGGCTGCATTCATTCACACTCAGTCTCTAGCTGTCACGTGTAATGCACCAAAACCACAGCTCCCTTTCCACATCCAGGCCCCACAAAACTTTCCATGGATTACCCCAAGTGGTTCACATGCCCCATTTTTATTCCACAACCAAACCACACAAAGACCTCACATAATAAAACACAGTCAACCAATCACAATCCCCCTCCCTCATAGTAACAGTGGCAATATATATCAACAATGCATTTAAAACAGTACCCTAACACAACCTCACACAAAATATGACAAAAATGATCAGCCAACATTTTAGCAGGCTGCCAAGTCAGTTATTCTCTTTCTAGATGACCTCTCATCACCTCCTTCAGACCACAGTATGAAAATCCTTTGATATGCAGATGACCTAACAATCACATCATAGCCAACAACACTACTCAACACTACTCAGTTACAAGCATGCAACACTACATTTTGCAATTAGAAAACCGGCTCACTAAAGGCAATGTTTGCATTCCCTTAAAAATCCTCCATCCTCCTCTTAACCCTAAACAAACTTGAATCCATCCGGTATCCTCCCACAACCCAGAGAGGACAACCACTTTCTCTCGTAGGACTCTAACCATAGTGGCTGCCATGTACAACACACACACTGACATTAGTTTCCAAACCACAAACATCAACACAAGGCCACAAACAAATTAAATATCACTGAACAATTACCTGCACCTGTTTTGACAGGAAAGATTCCTTCAGTGTCCTCCACAAATTAACCACATCCTCCATCTTAAAAATTATGCATTATCTGCCTGATCATCCACCTTTGAAAAGCAAACATAACAAAGATGTAAACTACAAAAAATAAAACACTCAAAATAATCTTTGTGTGCCTTGCAACAAACATTCAACACCTGCACAATGAAATAGAAATACTTTCTATTGAACCTCACATAAAAATGATCTGCATTTAGTTCTCTGTAACAGCATTAAACACCTCCCAATCAAACCAACCACCAATCCCAAGCAGAGTAAAGAGCTTACCCATACCTCACCCCTTCCTCAAACAAACAAAGACTAAACATATACACATCACATTGACTCAAAAAGTACTAATCAACCACCTTCCCAATTCAATCTTACATGCCATTCCACCAGAAATACACCCTTCTGAAATGACACACCCCACACATGTATGAGTTTTCCTTTCCATTCTGCTTAGTGGACACCATCCACCTCTCCAGCATTACAAAACCCACTTCACCATCTCACAAGACCTCTCATTCCCAAAGTGCAATGTCTTACTGAAGACAATGAACACTTACTCATCAAATGATCTGCACTCACACCGTGTAAACATGAGCACAAGATCACAGCACTTGACCTTTGGTCACTACCCAGTGAACATGGCCTTCCTGAATGCCACAAAAGCCCTACTGAGGGGGTTCCTAAGACAGAGAAGGTAAGATAAGGTAGGGTAGGAGGAGTTCCTGGATTCACCTGTGAGTGGTAACACCCACTTTACCATCTCACAAGACCTCTAATTGCCTGGGTGCAATGTCTTCCTGAAGACAATGAACACTTATCAAATGATCTGCACTCACACCATGTAAACATAAGCACAATATCACAGCTCTTCTTGACCTGTGGTCACTACCCAGTAAATATGGCCTTCCTGAATGCCGCAAAAGCCCTACCGAAGGGGATCCTGAGACAGAAAAGGTAAGATAAGGTAGGGTAGGAGGAGTTCCTGGACTTCACCTGTGAGTGGTAACACCACTAGCAGAAAGTCACCTTCATCGCTGTTAAACAGACAAAAAAAGGGAATGCATCACAGACACTCCTGCCCCAAATTAGTCCACCTTACTCTGCTCCCACATGGAGTAAAGCCTCAAAGCTGTAGGAATTAACTTCACGTATAATAAGAATATGTCTACTACCCATATTCCTGTCCCAAACTGTGTGAATAATCCAGTTTTTCAGAAAGGCATCATCACCCCATCTAGCACAAACCAAAACATTATAAAAACCGGGTAGTACATGATAAGACTCATTACTTCATTGTTGTTTGCTAAATCTGCCGTTTTATATGTTTACACATATTTACATTCTGTTTTGGCTTTCAACAGCAAGTATAGTGCAGATATGGCAGAACCCAGGGTAAACCATTTCCAGCTTACTTCTTTCAACTGTGGTTTCTCTTACAGTCCTTTTCCAAGCCTCTTACTTTCTCTAGTGCCACTTACCTAATAATCCTAGGCCACCACTTCCTCTCCTCAAGGGCCATGCACTGTCATTTGTTGGACCTGAAAAAGAAATGAAAGTGCATGGATGTACACATCATTGAAAAATCAAAAAAAGGTAATTTGTCATAAATTTTTAAATGAAATTATGCATATGTTTAGTTACCACAGTCCCACATTTCATCTCTTTCATTATTGTATAATTCACATTTAAAAATACTTACAGTACAGTATTATGATTCAAAAATTGTTGCCCTTTCTTCTTGGGTATCATTATTTTGCTAATTTTCCCATGGCTAAATTAAAATTCTGTACTCGTTTCTGTGTGGTATAGATGGAGAAAACCAAGAACAACATGGCAAGGTGCATCATTGTATTGGAACCTCTTGATGCACCTTGGCTAATAAACTTTCTGATGTAACATTTTTATCCCATGTATTCTCATAGGATATGGAAATCATTGCATAAATATTGCTGATGTATACTTTTTTTGGTATTTTTGACTAAAAAAAACGTAATATTTTGTAAAAACACAATCGTTACACAGCCACTCCATATTATGGGTGCCAAAAAAACATTCGTGCATAATGTAATGATGGGGTGAGAGAGTATCATTAAACTTCAGGAAGAATAAAGAGGTGTTTTGGAAGAACATAAATAATACGCGTAAGACAAGATAAATGGGAACATCAGTGAAGAGGGCAAAAGGGGAAGCAATAACAGGCAGTGATGAAGTGAGGAGATGCAGTGAGTATTTTGAAGGTTTGTTGAATGTGTCTGATGATGGAGTGGCACATACAGGGTGTTTTGGTTGGGGTGGTGTGTGAAGTGAGAGGGTCAGGGAAGCTGGTTTGGTTAAGAGAGAAGAGGTGGTGAAAGCTTTGTGGAAGGTGAAATCCGGCAAGGCAGTGGGTTTGGATGGTATAGCAGTAGAATTTATTAAGAAAATGGGCGATTGTGTTGTTGATTGGTTGTTAAGGATGTAGTTTACGTATCAATCGTGGTGAAGTGCATGAAGATTGGCAGAATGCATGCATAGTGCTACTGTACAAAGCCAAAGGAGATAAAGGTGAGTGTTCAAACTACAGAGCAATAAGTTTGTTGAGTATTCCTGGGAAATTATATGGGAGGGTATTGCCTGAGAAGGTGAAAGTATGTACAGAGCATCAGACTTGGGAAGAGCAGTGTGGTTTCAGAAGTAGTAGAGGATGTGTGCATCAGGTGTTTGCTTCGAAGAATGTATGTGAGAAATACTTAGAAAAGCAAATGGATTTGTATGCAGCAGTTATAGATCTGGAGAAGGCATATGATGGAGTTGATAGAGATGCTCTGTGGAAGGTATTAAGAATATATGGTGTGGGAGGCAAGTTGTTAGAAGCAGTGAAAAGTTTTTATCGAGTATGTAAGGCATGTGTATGTGTAGGAAGAGAGGAAAGTGATTGGTTCTCAGTGAATGTTGGTTTGTGGCAGGGTTGCATGAGGTCTCCATGGTTGTTTAATTTGTTTATGAATGGGTTTGTTAGAGAGGTGAATGCAAGAGTTTTGGAAAGAGGGGCAAGTATGCACTCTGTTGTGGATGAGAGAGCTTGGGAAGTGAGTTAGTTGTTGTTCGCTGATGATACAGCGCTGGTGGCTGATTCGAGTGAGAAACTGCAGAAGCTGGTGACTGAGTTTGGTAAAGTGTGTGAGAGAAGAAAGCTGAGAGTAAATGTGAATAAGAGCAAGGTTATTAGGTACAGCAGGGTTGAGGGACAAGTCAATTGGGAAGTAAGTTTGAATGGAGAAAAACTGGAGGAAGTGAAGTGTTTTAGATATCTGAGAGTGGATTTGGCAGTGGATGGAACCATGGAAGCCGAAGTGAATCATAGGATGGGGGAGGGGGCAAAAGTTCTGGGAGTGTTGAAAAATGTGTGGAAGTTGAGAAAGTTATCTTGCAAAGCAAAAATGGGTATGTTTGAAGGAATAGTGGTTCCAGCAATGTTACATGGTTGCGAGGCGAGGGCTATAGATAGAGTTGTGCGGAGGAGGGTGGATGTGCTGGAAATGAGATGTTTGAGGACAATAAGTGGTGTGAGGTGGTTTGATCGAGTTAGTAATGAAAGGGTAAGAGAGATGCGTGGAAATAAAAAGAGTGTGGTTGAGAGAGCAGAAGAGGGTGTTTTGAAATGGTTTGGTCACATGGAGAGAATGAATGAGGAAGATGGAGTGAAAAAGATTTTGAGTGATCGGGGCCTGAACATACAGGAGGGTGAAAGGCGTGCAAGGAATAGAGTGCACTGGAACAATGTGGTATACCAGGGTTGACTTGCTGTCAGTCGATTGAACCAGGGCATGTGAAGCCTCTGGGGTAAACCATGGAAAGTTTTGTGGGGCCTGGATGTTGAAAGGGAGCTGTGGTTTCAGTGCAATATAAATGACAGCTAGAGACTGAGTGTGAACGAATATGGCCTTTGTTGTCTTTTCCTAGTGCTACCTTGCGCACATACGGCGAGGGGATTGTCATTTCATGTGTAGCGGGATGGCGACGGGAATAAATAAAGGCAGACAGTATGAATTATGTACATGTGTATATATGTATATGTCTGTATGTGTATATATATGTGTACATTGAGATGTATAGGTATGTATATTTGCGTGTGTGGACGTGTATGTATATACATGTGTATGGGGGTGGGCTGGGCCATTTCTTCGTCTGTTTCCTTGCGCTACCTCACAAACGCGGGAGACAGTGACAAAGTAAAATAAATAAATGAATATATATCTAATGTTCATGTTTACAAATATCTTTGAGAGGGAAAGGTTGTGTATTTGTTTCTGTTGTAGCTGGGCATTTTTCAGTATACATGCATGAATGTTAAAATGTTAACATTTCAATTTTACTAGAGGTCATCATATTTTGTGGGCACAAAAAGACGACTATATAATTTTCATGTTTAGTCAGATTAATCATAAAACTGAATACCGTTTTGTAAAGCATAAAATGTATAAAGAAAAAACAACTGATAAACATGACAAACATCTACATTACTAAGCAGATTCCCATGCAATACCACACTCCAAAATTATTGTTGACAGTATTGTATTAGGTAGGAACAGTAACACAGAATGTAGGGCATAATGTTGGCAAACTTTTACAGCAATAATCAGAGCTTAAAAGGGGTGTATGTATATTTATGTACATGTATATATTTCTATATATAAATGTATGAATATATTTTGCAATGTTGATATTTTTGCTTAATAAATGATTATAGCTTGCCAGTTTTCACTTATCCAGTTCATTTTCTAACAATTCTTTAGTGTGTCTGTAATTAAGTAGGTCTGAACTTTAGAATCATTAAGTGTGCATAAAAAAAGTCATGTTTGCTTGTTGATGATGAGTTTCTAACCCAGCAAGAGCTTGCAATCACCCACTCAGTTTGAGTAGTACAGTTAGCTAATGGCTATTGTAGGTACCATTTCATGCTACAGTATCTATACTTGCAATAGCATGGTCGACTTTTTTACTCAGCATAATTAGTGCATTTCAAAAGTTTTTTCATCCTAAAATGTTCTGGATTCTGAGAATCCCCAGACTTTGTGAAGGGACTGACCCTACAAAATGGGAGAATATTCTTCAACCTTGTCTGCAGTCGTACATAATACTTAATGTTCTAGCCTCAGTTCAGAGAGAGTGTATGATCAACATTCCTGAAGGCTTTCAAATCTATGTTCAAGACTCTAATCACTTTAAAACAACTCTCGAGATTCTCTTGATCTATGGTCAATAATCTCAAATTTAGATGGCTCAGCAACTCATGGCTGCCACTTAGAGTGCTGTAGGCTTCATGGTTTTGCATGAAGGAAAGTAAGACAATTTGAATATATCCATTTTAGACTGGTTGAACTTTGGTGGGAGATGCATGTTGCAGGTGACTAAGGGGTAGGAGCGGGTGGCTGATAATTCTCCCTTCCTGTATTACTTTCCAAAAGAAGGAATAGAGCAAGGAGGCACATTAGTTTTTCCCTCTAAGGCTCAGTCATCTGTTCTTGACACTACCTTGCTCACACAGGAAATGGTGAGCATGAAAAATATCATAATTATTACCCTTACCTTTCATACTTGCAACATGTTTCTCACATAACTGAGGTACCACCAGGAACAGACATAGAAAAAGGACTTATCTCACTCTCATGCATGCTCAGGTCCCACCCACTCAAAATTTTTTTCACTCCACCCTATTATCTCCAATTTTGTCTTTCCTTTATTATCTCCAATTTTGCCTTTCCTTTATCTTATCCCCTTCACTTCTAACACATATATCCTCCTTGCTCATTCTATGAATATGTCCAAACCTAAAATTTTAACACAACCTCTTCAACTCTCTCAACCATATTCTTCCTATTACTACACTTTTCTTACCCTTTTATTACTTACTCAATCAAAACAACTCACAGCACATTTAATTTCCAAATAACATCATGGCCCATGCCTCTCAGGCAATGACCCCTCTTTCTACAAATTCCTCAACACTTCCGGAACTTTCATCACTTCACCCACTATGACTTACTTTATCATTACTTTCTAAAATTATGAACTGAAAAGAGCCAAGCACAGATTTCTCCCTCTACAGTTCAGTTGTCCTTTTGTGGGGCCACCTCCCTATTGCAAGAAAAGAATAATGGAAAACTTGCTGCTCATTAATCCCAAACTTTATGTGGTAACAAATATCACCCCCAAGGTTATAATTTCCTTACACTTCATCAAATCACCAACATTACGAGCAAGAGAACATGCGTCACTGCCACTAGGCATTGTAGGTACACCAAAACAATTGTGTGCTGCAGCTGAGGCAGCATTTGCCAAAACTATTGCTACCCATTACTCTAAAACTTACTTTGGTAACAACCATCCCCTACAGTAATAATTTCCTTTCACATCATAAAATTACTAACATCAAAAGCAAGAGCATGCAGCATTGCCACCAGATATTGTAGGTCCACCGAACCAGTTGTGTACTGCGGCTGAAGCAGCATTTGCCACAACATTCTAGACACGTTCATCTTGCATCACACCACAGAAAAACAGCTTGGGTCTTGGCAAGCTTGTCGCTTGTACTGCAGTATCCTCAGTGGACCTGGCATAAAAAAGAAGGGGTTATTAGATATGTATACAAATATCAAATTTCTAAGAAGACATTTGCAGTGAGTGAGCCTTTGGGACATCATGGCCTAAGCAAGAGAAAGAGAGGCATACACTACCTAGAATGAACCAAACTGTTGTGGTATAAAGAGTAGTACATACTGTGAATGAGTTTAGACAGGGCAGGTGAAGCAATAAATATAAACCATGGAGTCTAGCTGTGTATGGTGGGTTCTCATTTTGGTGCATTATATACAAGAGAGCAATTAGGGATATTTTTTTCATGTTTGTTCATCATTTTCCATCTTAGTAAGGTGGCACCAGGAACAGCAGAACAGCCTCAATTGTTCTCATCTACACTCCTTCATGTGCACTGAATTGAAAGCAGTACCCACCAACCACAGCCAAGCCTCACAGACCGTTCTGTGGTTTCCCCTGACCACTTCACATGCCCTGGTTCAGCTAACAAACAACATATCACCCCCATATACCAAAATGCTCCAATTCATTCTATCACATGCATGCATATCTATCTATATCTCTGATACCTGTTCCAACTGGGAACTCGCTCAATGAGTCTCAATAACTGGTGAACTCTATGCATGTTACCCTCCTTAGGTTCAGGCCACAATACTGAAAATCATCTTTCACTTCATCCTTTCATTTCCTTTTCA